>NW_026911496.1:0-85000 GCF_963692335.1 Osmerus eperlanus | reverse complement strand
AATAGGCACACCGTGTCTAAACGTCTCGACTTTCACAGAATGGTACATCTTACCTGATTTGAAACACCGTACACCCACACCCTTTGACTGTGGCCTCAGACACAAGTGTGAATCGGTGATCACTGACAAATTCAAAACATCACTTCTAGAGTGGACTTTTAAACAAGACGGAAGCAGCTGCCAAGGACTGGCCGTCCAGTTCACTCTGTACTACGATGCCAACACGATGCATTACAAGACCATCATATCACACACAGTCATGGCAAACGACAACACATTGAACTTTTTCAAACTCTGAATGGTGTAACATTTACCACTTAGGTATGTTACACAGCTAGAATATACAATATACACAAACGCAGAAGTTTAACATATTCACAGATCCGTCTACGACAAATGGCCCATTAAACTGTATCATTATTGGTCAACCAACGTTTATTATTTTATTGTTGAGTAATAATTATTTTATGCTATTGTTTTTATAGTGTCTACAATGGATTACCAGGACGCTGTGGTCAAGTGGAAACTTGCCGCCTCGGCTCTCCACAGGGGGGCTCTCAATAATTGTGAAAAGTTCAAATTTACAGAGGATGTCATCAACTATTTGTGTAGCTACCAAGAAGAAGGGCAACATAAAGCTATGCACCCTGGAACCGTCACACGTCAACATCACGACTACCACTACCACTCTGACAATTTACCCGGTCGTGTGGGACTAAGTGACTTTTTCTGGAATGGAGTAGCTAATTGTTGCCTACTGTGCAAGTATGTGAGGATGACACAGACCGGTAGGTTTACGTATAAGATGTCAGATAATGTCAACCCTGAGAGGATACCAGATGGAGAACTGGACTTGCGGCGCTTGGAACACCTGGCAGTTATGCACACGCCTTACTTTGTCATGTTGTTCCTGGACCTTGCGGAAAATAAACGCTACAGATTTCACAAAAACGACAATGCTAGACATTGTATTGCCAGCCATGTGTTTGACAAACTCACAGAAGACGGAGAGGTTTTCGGAGAAGAGGAAGATTCTTTCAGATTTCTCAAGTTATGGTGGCGCTTCCAGGATAGGCGGACCTCCAGACAACTAAACATCTCAATCCCTTCATATCTCGAATTGCACATTCGTGGAAATGCATGGAACACCAGGATTGGCACGTTTGCTTACAGGAAACCTGAACCTCTCTACAACTTCCTGGCGACAAGTTGTCTCTGTCATGAAATGTTGTCCAACTGCTCAGTTCCTTACTCTGGCTGTGACAGTGTCTTACCTGTAATCAGCACAGTGTCCAATGGACAGGTGTCTACATTTTCATTGAGAGTTTTGGTTCCTCGGTTGCACATTGAAGACATTCTGAATTCAATTGTCAGGGCGTGCAATACCAGGCGAACTCTGGGCCGTGACACACATTGTAGCAGCATGTCAGAACCCAGGCTCGATTGTATCGCTTTGGAAGACGTTGGCCATCCAAGGGCTGTCATGGTGCACGTTGTGACAACTCTGAATTCTCGATGGCAGACTTTGAGCTCTTGGATGATTAACCAGCAAGGTAAACCTCTAGACCGTCAACTGAGTTCTAATATCAACAAGGTCTTTCTGGGGGTAATGGGCTCTCTTAGAGCTATATGTCTGCTAGACAAGAGACCTCCGCGATACCTGTACGCAGAGACACCGTCTCGAGAGTCTACACTTGCCACTGCATTCTTTGTCAACGGTGAAACTGGAGAAGTTCTATCATTGTTGACATATGTATCATTGCCCAGAATGTACAGGTCTTCTAATAATGACAAGGATGAGGATGATTTCCGCATGGCTTGTGCCAATCTCGCACTGTGTACGTTGTACGCACATGCGACTGACGAGCGTTTCTATACCAAACGACAGGAGTGGAAACAACTATGGGAAGACGGAGGGAGTTTCTCTACAGCTGAACATTCAGGAGTCTCTGGAGATGGCGCGAGTTATACTACAGAGAACTATCGGCAGGAGAAGGCCTCTGCGATTGTTACAATACACAACTTTTGCAAAACTGGTTTGCTTGATAACGATATGTGGTATGCATTTGGACCAAAAGAAGTCGGACCAAGAGACATCAGAGGTCTCGATTCACCCCATGTTTGGTTGGGTGAGCAATCTAGAACGTTTTCCGCTCTGCAGAATAAGCTGCTAGCTATGGGCTTCAGATCCCCCATACGTGTCAGTGTCATAGAAGTGCTGACAGACAGTGAAGCTTCTAGCATGCGAGGGATACACCAGGGCTTCACTACACCTAACCCCGAATTGTACCAGGGGTTGAGTAACGCACTGACAATTGATAAAATAACAGCTTTGTCACGTTACACACCCGTGGTAACTTCCAGAAAGTTGTCCAGCTGTAGTATGGCATATCAACATGGACACAAACGCTCTAATAACAGGCTTAGCCCTGAGATTCCAGATGTAACCACCGCTGAAAACCCTCTGAAACACTTGAGAAAACCGAGCGTACCATTGGGTGAGGAAGTGTCACACCACAGCTCGTCGTCCTCCTCTCATGCGGTTGTTAAACCGACGATGGAGGTTTATCTAGATGCTGCAAATTCTCAGAAAACCACCAACCCTCAAAATTGCAACACAACAAATGTGAGTACACCTCACACAGACATCTCCACGGACTTGCACTTAACTTCAAATGGGAGCACTGTAACATTTGACGTTGCATTTGAGAACGTAAACATTAGAATACACCCGATAACTGAAGTAACCAATAATGAAGAGCCTCTGGTAGTTAATAGGATTATAACGGAGAGTTTAAGTGCTGACATCAGTGACAATCTCACCAAACAGACACAGTCACGATCCGATGAGTCTCAATCGCAGCTTCAATTTGACAGGAATAGTTCCAGACAAGACCTGTGTGGCCATAGCAGACCTGATCAGTGTCAGATAGTGCCTTTAGTGGTGGAACATCAACAGACTTCAGAAGTGAGTCAAAAAAGGGAGACTTTGCCCCATGAAGAAGAGTTTATGAATTGTAACAAACGTTGGAGATCGTTAGGTTTTTCCACAAGAGACCTGGTGGAAAATGGATATGCACCATACCAAACGATGACATATCTCACATGTGACAGTATCACCAACTCTAGGAGGAAGGATGTCACAATCCCATCAACCCCAGAATCTACCGAACCCATAAATGATCCTTGTGCAAGGTTGTCTGAGCCGCCACAGTGTGAGAATTGGGTGAGACCGAATGCTATACCACCCGTTATAGCTGTGATACGCAAGGATGCCCATAATCGAACGTTGAACTGGAAAAATGGAGTGGAATCTACTACATACACACATTGCGCCCTGCGTTACCCCACAGGGCTGTTATACAAAACACGGACGCCTTCTATTACACTGAACTGTCAAACAATGGCGCAGACCTATCAAACTGTGAATCTAGGGAGATCTCCACACAACTGCTTTAAACACGTCGAGATGATAATCAAAGAATTTCCAACAAAAGAGACACCCCAAAACAAACTCCTGAAGATTAAAAGTAAATTGACACTTTATCTCGGTGCAGTATGTACTATCCCCAACATCTGTGGCTTGTTGGCTCATAGGATTTACACTGAAGACGGAGACACTTTGAGAGTTATCTTAGATATGCACACCTCTCTCCAGGTACATCCATTTGTAGCCAGGACGTTCACATTACAGTTGACCGAGACCCCGTTTCTACACACTCCATCGGCAGGAATGTTCGTCGGTGAGGCAGTTGGTGAGTGGAACCTAGGCTGCGCTTATGGAGTACATGTTATCCCAGAGACTGAGAAGTTCACGCTGGCATATCATGTCACACAATGCCTTATACGACTACAGATTTTATCTCTTAGAGTTCTAGGTTTCTCTATGAAGTGTATACAACCTGCAAGGATATGGAAATGGCGTGATGGATTTAGAGTTGACTTGGTCGGTTGCCTGGTTGACACGTTCTACAAGTGGACAGACCAGGATGTGGTGAGGGGAGCCACAGAAGGTTTGTTTACCATCTACATGACGCTGCAACAGCTGGGATTATTCAACTTTTTGCCAGCCTTGGTGAAAGATAAACTGTCAGAAATCCATGACTTAGTTTCACGCACAGCAAGCCAGAGAGGGGAAACGTCACGTCATTATGAGCATGTAGAGACCCAGTCCAACGACGATGCTCATTTCCTCTATAGTGTCTACAATCAATGTGGATTCTCAGAGGAATGTATAACGGTTGACAGTAGTTGGGAGACCATACTAGGCTCTTATCAATACGAAGACGTCAGGTTGCAAACTCTCGGTATGATACTGCAGCCGTACGGACCCTTCAACATACAACTACAAAACCAAGGTTTCAAGTGGAACAGGGCCATTGTAGTCGAGCCGGCTCTCAGTGTAACACCAAACCTTGCTACGTCATTACATGTCTCCAAGGGTATGGCCCTACCCGAGGTTTCGATCAAAGACCCAATAGCTGACGATCAAACACCGGGACGATTAGCAACCTACAGCGAGATGAAGATGAGCACTGGTGCAATCGAGCCTGTTCTCAGTGAAAACCCAAACCTTGCTCAGTCATCACATGTGTCGACGGGTAGGGCCCTGTCCGAGGTTTCGACCAACGACCCAATAGCTGACGATCAAACACCGGGACGATTAGCAACCTACAGCGAGATGGAGATGAGCACTGTGGGGGCCATCCTACAGCTTCGTAAGCCTTTTTATTTAGAACAACAGGACCCGGGTTTTGAGTGGTACAAATACATTATAGGTGAGCCTGTTACAATTCAGAATAACCTGCCACCTGTTTCGGACACGAGTTGTCTCTCGCTCTTGATAAATGACTTATGCAATGGAGACTGACAATGGATCTAGTAACAACTGAGCCCCCTACACTTGTCTGTCTACTGGGACGCTGTCCATGGTGCTGCACCCCTGGGTTGCCGCAACTGATTACCCTTTGTTATGACACATGTCATTGTGAAAATGCAAGACTTTGAGTAATTTTTGACCGATGTTTGTTGACATCTTCTTGATAGCGTGACATTTTAAATATGCAATAAGTGTACTTCATTGGTTTTTCAACTGCGTTTTGTTTTTGTAGAGTGATTAAAACCTTTGTCAAACTTTCATGGCGATTAAAACACCTTTCTGATTCTGATTATAACACGTTGTTTTGAGAATGCATGACTTTGATTATTTTTCAACCACTGTAGTCACATGTTTATACATTTGTAGATATTTGTGGATATAATACAAACCCTTTGTGTATATGTGTCAACAGGCTTTATTACGGTTCACACACAAAGTAAATAAACACATGCAGAGTCACGAACACAGGGGTTTCACAGGTTCATAATGGTGGGATTTGATAAGAAAAAGAGTAACATCTGGATTGTAGATGGGGTATGAGTATTCCGTGATGACATCTGACGGCTTACCATGAGCTTTTAACACAAAGGCAACTTCGTCAACACTTAGCCACCTCTTAGATTGCATGAGAAGATTATTAAGTTGAGCTGATGTTGCAGTTTTATGCAACTGTAGGTAGACTTGGATACCCGCGTCACTCTGATTTGTTAGCATGTACTCGACAGTTTTACCAACCAACTTTTTGCGAAGTTCGCAGTTGGAGACGGTGACTAAACCCAATAATACAGCTGCCGTGTGAAATCCACAATAGCCATCCGATGGCACCTGTTTCACCTTCAGATTGTTGAGTCTAACATAGGCTGCTAACGTTCCCAAATGAGAGCAGTTGGAGGTAGACTTCTCCAGAGGTAACGGAATGTAGAAAGTTAATGTTTGGGCAATTACATACCAGACACCGTCATTGTAGCAGACGGAACCGGGAGCCCACAATTCATCGTAAGACTGATTGCTGATATAATAGGTGTAGCCTTTGACATTCAGCTCCACGTTTACACGGAACAGGCCTCCTACGATTGCCGTGATTGGTAGAAACTCGTATTCTTCTCGACACTGTCTTTTGTAGATAGCCTCTATGTTATTACAGACTCCAAGCGACTTTGGGTTGTCGAGATTCAAACTTTTAACTACTAGGTGTATCATGACGGCAAGCGCAGCGGGTGTGGACGGTAGCTGGGGTTCGGTGACCTCAGGCGAGGAGGCTTTATCTGATACCTGGCTACTCACATGATACGTGAAAAGCACCCACAGTGCCTCTATGAGTGTCGAGTAGTGTGTTTTCCGCCCTCTAGTGTCCATCGTAGTTGGCTTCTTCGCATAGACGGTGGAGGCAATGTTTGTCATGCAAGGGATTGACAGGACCGGGGCTGACACTCGTTTAGTGTTGCAGGGAGCATTGAAAAGCTTTGTCATAGTTAGAAATGTGTGATCTTCGCAAAATCCTAGATTGTCTATATTATCTACCTGTAGCCCCTGACATATATAACGCCAGTTGCTATTGACAATGTGTTCAGGTTCAGGTGAGGACGAATCGTCTTCGAATGTCTCATTGTTAAGCTTTGGGTGAATGGAGTTGTCTGTCCTTGACTTAACAACCTCTTCTGACAGTCTATTGCTGTCGGTATCTAAACTGTGATACGTCTCGTAGGGTTCATCTTTGATTGATTCACGTAATAAATCATCAATCCCGACATTATCCTGCTCGGTATCGAAAACCCAGAGGGATTTGCACCAGGGGTCAAACCCGTTGTCAAGTCCGTGCAGAGCCTGGGCAATTGGTCTACTGTGACATTTAGTTGACGTGCCCTTGATACTACTATGAAGCCCCTGTGCTATATTGCCAAGATATGCGAAGGGGGCTTCGCCGTCTTCGATGTACGACTCCTTTCCACACTCTTTGGCGAACCACAGGTCTCGAAACTCTATTGCAGTCTTGACGCTGCTAGGATTCAGGTTCAACCTTTTCATGTAAGGTAACTGTACCAAAAGCTCTGGGCAGTATAGCTCTGTTACGTGTAAGATAGTGTCTATGTCGAGGAGATCCTTGAATACTATTCGTAAAGCTTGTACTACTTCTTTACCATCGAAGAATTCAACATTAATCAACCCTTCTTTCTCCCGCCCTAGTTTCAGAGCTGCACATAGGTGTTTGTCAGCATCCGAACCTGCGTGAGACACTTTCTTCTTCAAGATGGGTTGGGTGTGAACCGCTGCTGCGTAGACCAACAGGTACCACGCCGCAAAGTACAACAACCCAGCTGAGGTAATGTAGACATCGTCATTGTTGTTGTCAGATTTGTTGCCGCTACACACCCGTAGTCCGCAAGCTGCAAAGGTTAAAGCTATGGTAGAGTTCACCAGTTGGTCAGGTGTACTATCACCCCTCCCCGCGAAGCACGGTAAAACTCCGTTTCGAAGGATATCTATCATAAGGTTCCTTTCTGATGTGCTTATAATATTGAAAGTAGCTAGAGTTTCCAAAGGAGCCCTGAAGTAGTTTGTGTAATGTTCACAGCTCACTTTAACAACACCGCCAGTGCTCATGGGTGTGAAACGTTCTAACACTTCTGACGTCACGCGTCTCCACGCTCTTGCCAGCAACTCGAGTATGTAGACAGGGCTTGGTGACACGGGGAGAGCTAGTGCTTTGAATAATTGGTAACACGCCCTGGTGGAGTTGACAAACACGGGCCATATTAGGCCTGAGAACTTGTTAGTGTTAGGTGTCGT
Organism: Osmerus eperlanus; assembly: GCF_963692335.1. Classification (NCBI taxonomy): domain Eukaryota; kingdom Metazoa; phylum Chordata; class Actinopteri; order Osmeriformes; family Osmeridae; genus Osmerus; species Osmerus eperlanus. Next base: position 77,334 of record NW_026911496.1, on the reverse strand, counting down.
CAATGTGAGTTGGTCAAGGGCCAGGGCTGACACTCTAGGGAAGCATGACACGAGAGCTTGTACAATAGTGTCTACCTCTTGGGCCCTGGCTTCCATGGTGTCAGACGCTTCAGTGAGGACATCAACAGAGATCGAGATGTTTAAATCCTCCTCGCTTCTAATCGGGTAGACGACAGGTTCTTCCTTAGACGCAAACCCGTTGTTCTGCTTGAAAACTTCTAACATGTCAGAGTTAAGAAAACAGTGATATTTGCCTTTCGGTTCGAATGTGGTTTGAGACAAGACTGACAGATGATCGTTGGCAAACATGACAACAAGAGCCTCTAAATCAGACAGGGCTGTTTTAACCTTGTAATCATGGAAAGCTATGGAGTGTAGCATGATAGACGTACTCCAAACGTCTATCAGTTTTCCAGCGTCATAGCCCTGTGGCTCATGAATGTGATACAGAAGCCAACATAGTTGAACGACAGCTTCGTTTCGTACCAGCCAATCGTGCTGCTTAGAAGCCTCTGCAGCGGCGCATTCCACGAGAAACACGCAAGATGTCAGAAGTAGACTCTTACAGCCTGCACATTCGATATTGGTAATGGGGTTTTCTGAACATCGCACTGCCTCCACAGCGGACCAAGGGGTGTAGCCACACCATCTCATCTTGTCCAAGATGTATGTAATAATTGTGTCACCGTGAACGCTCCTATTTTGGTTCGGACACTTTCTATGGTGAGTGAATACCATGCGATGGGTTCTGGTCACAGTGACGCTCTTCCAATTGTAAAACTCCTGAGCCCATCCGAGTTTCAACTCGTTGTTATTTTCCCCAAGTTTCTTCCGTTCTTTGATCCAGTCGGAACGAAGGATTACGTGGAGTATTGGTGCGAGCATGGCGTCGCAGGCAAACGGTCCAAACAGTTCTATAGCTTCGCTTATGTTATTTTTCTTCAACAGCCACTTGTTTGCCAGATACAACAACCCATCGTCATTTTTTTGTTCAATGACTATTCTGTTTAGTTCTGGCAAATGCATGCATAGCATCCCAGCAAGCTTCAACCTCGAGACAGACTTTGCACACACTGACATTTCAGATAGCCATGTGCCGTTAGGGGAGACATCCCGCATGTGTATCGCGCCTTGGAGAGCTATAATGTATCGATCTCGATTTAGAAAGCGCAGGATGGTTTGCGACTTGGTAAATTGGATATCTGTCCAAATTGACTCGTTGTTCATATCCAACGCTTCTATATAAGTTGACATACGCTCGGATAGTGCTACATCGAGGGGGATAATAGGTGTACTGCAGTTGATGGTAGATGATAGACATATCGCCTCTTTCTGGATCGGGTAATTGTAGCAGAGAGTACATGACTCGTAATCGTATTCTTCGTGATTATCATCAACCTTCGTATACAACAGGTAATCGCAATCTGAATCCATAGTGTAGACACATTATCCGCAATATGTATGCTCTATATTAGTAGCTGCACACTCCATAATAACTTGTTCCGGGAGTACAACGGCACTTAAGAATGCTTGGCTCGACCTGATGTTAGTTTTCCTCCAGGATAACAATGACTCTTATTGAGAGACTTGTTGCTCTTGTTGGTTAGTTGTAACGGATTTAAATTATTGTAGTCGCTGTGAAATATTTTACTGTTGATTGTTTTTCCACAGGTACGCTCTTGCTCTTTTTGAGTTTCATGTTGTTTAATTGTGACTTGTTTAACTGCATGCTCTTATGGTTCTTCCCTTTGGCACTTATTTGGTTGCTCGCAATGTTGGGGCTATCTCGTTGTTATGATCAGTGACCTATGCACTTTTGTAAAGCTCTCTCTTGGAAGTCGCTTTGGGTAAAAGCGTCTGCTAAATGCATAAATGTAATATATATTACCAGATAAAAGGCAAGGTTGGTCAGCGCAGAGGCTTTAGCTCTGCTAACAGACACTGAGTCATGGAATCTCTGAGCTGGGATTGAGTCTGATCCACCTGTAGCTGGAGACAGCCCTCATTCCTCGTTAGCTTTCTTACTTGTGAAACCAACATAGACCTCTCGTAGAGTAAAGTTTTCACTGACATCTCACCCACCCCGACTAGAGCCTCCAACACTGTGAGATCGCTGCGAATCTCAAAATACAAGTCGGTCATGTGTGCATCCCAAGTCCACTTCTGCGAATTACAATCTAGTTGATTGCGAATGCCCTCTATTGCTGTATTGACCACCCCTTTGCGTTTGTCAAAATCCGTAGGTGCTGAGGATAAATTGGTGTTTATGATCTTCAGCGCATCAGCGCAAGCTTTCCCTACAACCCTAGGGGTGACATACCCCACCTTGTGTAGCATGCGAGCCACATAGGCTTTTGCCTCAGACCAAGGCTCCCCGTGACTTAAACCCGGCCTGTCGCAAGTCAAGGTTATAAATTCCATCACTGTGATATCTCCTGATACTTTCGAACGCATATCTATCCACATCTCTATATATTGAACGTAGAGATTAATGTAGTGATGGAGGATAATCCTGAGCGTCTCACTGTCCGTATTGCACGTGTTTAAGGCATCGTGAATTGAAACGATGGTGTGATCACACTTAGCATCTTTCGTATCAGTTTGTTTTTGGACAGCCTCCCTCACTTGTTTCTTTGCTGCCAGACGAACCATCTCCTGCACGAGGTTGTTGCGCCCTAATGCAGCCTGTACCATGTAGTGGACATGATCATCACTTGAATCGATTCTAAGTTCGGGATACCGCTCTAGGACTTTCTTGAACCCAGTCATAAGCTCAGATACCGTATTGGTGTAACTACTCAAGACACGTCTGTAGTTCTCAGCTGCAGACTTGCAATGTGTATCGTATGCCTCACATCGCATGCATTTACCATCAAAACTTGTCGCTTTTACATGATGGCCTCGTACTGGTGTCTTATCACCGTCTATATCTCCGTCCATCCACGTTCGGGATCTCCGTAATGGAAGTCTACTCTGGTCATCTCTGGAATGTCCAATGTCTTCGTGTTGGTAATAATAATAATAATCATCGTCGTTGTTGTTTTCTTTGTCAGGATGAAGTATTGACATACTCTCTTCGCTGTCACTGGTTTCAAAATGTATGACTTTAAGTGGAGATTTAGGTGTCTCATCAGACGAATCCTCTGAACTCATACCGATGTCGTGAAGATTGTGACAACTTTTCCTTTCGCGTTCAAATGCAACCGACCCCTCTCGCATCGATTCCGAGCTGCTACCTTTGAAAGGGTGTATGTGACAAGCTTGGTCTGCGTTCTCAAATGACATCACATCATCATCGTTTAATCCTTTGTCGTATTCCGAGAAGATATTTTCAATCACCTTCCTCAGAGTAGACGACAAGGAGAGAGAGTGATCAAACGCGGAGTCTCTCTTCCAGAGAGAAAGGGGGTCTGCGAGGTTGACCATCGTCTCGATAAAAACCTGCTAGTTTGTCAGGAACGAAACCCTCACCTGAATATGGCGTCCAACTGCTATCACCTGCAAGCACTTCGCATGTGTGATAAATACATGTTATACATCTTCACTTGCCTCAGATGGCGAAAGCTCCATCTCAGTGAGGAAGAACGCTCTTCCTTATTCGGAAACCGCTGTGATGTATTCGCACAATTAGATCCAAAATGGTTAGTGAAGTTCGTAGTGAGGTGCAGGGTGATTTACCAAGAGAAACTGAAAAGTTACCTTTCTTTCTCACCCCTCAGGATATCAAATGAAGTATGCAGAGTGAGGACAGACAATACAACTTTCACAACGGTCGATGGCAGAGGTTGTGTGGTGCAAATTGAAAATTTCCTAGACCCCTCTCTACCTAGGAAACTGTCGGTTGGAGATGAGGCATTTGCAATTTTTCAGGACACGCTATCCGTCTTCTCTGACATGGCTTTCAGATTACAAGTAGGTGGAAAACGAAGGTCTCTTTCACTGGCGATCTGTCAAGTGTCGGACTCCCACGACAACCTGGCCGATTTATGTTTAAAATGCAAGACATGTTACACCGTCAAGGAGCTTGACATTCGAGGCTCGAAGGTGAGTTTGGGTTTCATCTACACGACGGATGGTTTATCACTATACAGATTGGTCACCTCGTGGAAGACAGATATATGTTTGACATTTGACGAAGGTTGTCGAGCGGAGATAGTCCGCACACTGTGCGCTTTGGTCATGGGTGACTGCAAGTTGGGAGTGGACTTCAAACTGAAATGTGTGCTACCCGATGGAGGTAAAGGCTTAGATCTGAGAGAACTGGACCCCCTGGAGCCGGACTGTGTGGTGGAAGACATCCCCGTCCCACCGGAGATTAAGCATGATCATCTAGGGAATGAAGACTCTAACATCCTCAGCGGATGTGACAGCGAAGGCTTAGTGTCTCTAGGAGAAATGACCAGGGTCCCCTCAGGGTTCTCCATTCTTACAGAGAACAAGAATGTGATAGTCTTGCGACATATATTAAGAGACGCTGTGGTAATAGTACCCAAAAGTAGGGCTTCTATACCAAATGACTACCCGGGGGCATTTCATCTGCGGGATAGTGAGACATCTTCTCCGAGTGGGTACATAACGGAATGGTTCCCCTGTGGTTACTCTCTTTTTAGAGTCGAAAGGGGTCTCCCCGGCATCCCTCCTACCGTGATATGCTGCAATGTCAACAGAGATGAGGAAGACGGATATCCACGAAAAGACATTTCGGCGGGTCAAGTGCCAACGCTGCATGTTACCAAAAGCTCCAAATATCACAGGGTCCTACCAAGAGGCTTCAGGTCAAGCAGTCACATATTTAGCCAATCAGTATGTCTGCTACCTGAGAGAATGGAAATTGTAGCTCCGTCGATGTTAAGTTTCCCAGGGTGTGTTGCAATCATTTACGCCTTCTATGTCTTTAAATGGCTAAGCAAAGAGGACTCTGATGTTGACAAGACCCCTCTCCGGCTTTCGTTCATGACAACCCTGAAACTGAGAGAGGCTCAGGCTATGATCCTGTCCTATCTATGTCTGACTGAATCATTTGTCACGTTAGATAAGAGCTGTTTCAGGCTGACGGTAAAATCCCATTCTGTTCTAACAGAACTCAGAAAGATCATCTCCGCCAATCCGAAAGTGCACCCAGGCCTCGCAGCCTTGGATTTTTCAACTGGAGAGAAGGTAATGTACGAGGAGCTGGAAGATGAGATAGTGCAAATCCGAGAGGGTTTAGTCAGTGAGGAGAGAGACGGTGCCGCATCGAATGCGCAAGAGCCTGAATATGACGAATGGAGTGGTGACCGGGCAGGACGCGAGGGTAGTGGTTCGGATTGCGTATCAGACGACGGCACATTCAAAGAAGATCTAATCATAGCAAATGTGTCAAAATGTGTCCGCACTGTTGACGGACAGGGAACTGGACATATAGTCCTATTTGGCAGCGGAGGTCGTGGGTCGAGTTTCAAATGGATCACACTCGGGATGCGGACACTGGGGTTGGTCGACCTGAAAATTCTAAGAGCTTGCGGTGTGTTTCACTCAAAGCACGGCTACGGTAGAGCTTTATTGAAAATGCCTAACACATATGGCGTTATGCCCGAACCCCTCTGGTTGTGGCAACCCACGTTGCTTACGGACGACTTGTGTGTATCGGGTGAGAGACCAAGAGCTTTACCAGACTCCTTGCTCGGCAGCAGTGACTGTGTCTTTCAACTCAATTACTCCCCCCAGAACGTGAAGATGAAAACTTCTACAGTTGCCTCTGACGAGAGTGTAGTCTTAGAAATGTCCAGGATAGAACAAGCGGTGTGTAGCGAGGACGCTAGAGGTTACGAGGAACATAAACTCATCCGTCTTTTCAAGACCTGTCGCAGGAAGGAACAACGTTGTATATTTGATGTGACGGTCGACGATATCTCAACTGGACACATCGGATGGGAAGAACCTATGCACAAGAGAAATTGGCTTAGCTTACAAAGGCGGAAGACAGACTCGTCAGCTGTCACATCGACCATAGGAGATGGGGAGTTTTTTCCGCTTGTCAATATAGCAAAAGAATCAGATTTAGAGGAGAGTGAAGACGACATGTTATCTTACCCCTTGGAGGAATATAATCTCCACCTCTTGATCAAACCTTCCCCTAATCGACACGCCATGATTAGAGCTGATAGGAGCCAGGGTGAATGTGGCTCTGTCTACGAGGCGTGTTTAGATGAAGCTGTGCTACTGGGACATTGTGCCAGGGTTTCTGCCACGAGGGGTGTTGAAAAGAACTTCGACGTAAGCGTCTGTTTAACATGGTTCTACAGATGCGTACATCCCTGTGTACCGGACATGACCGTGGGAGATGTTATGCTTGACTACGAGTTCACCCTGCAAGGCAGGGGTAAGTTGTCGCCCGTCTATGCTCTTCTTAGCCATTTGGCAGAAAGCTGCAGGATCAACTGTTTCTCCGTCTGCAAGTTGATCACCCTCAGTAGACACAGAGGCTCGTCGGTGTGGAGGAGGGGTGCCGACGTACCCTTTCACTCTCAAAAGATGAGGCTAAATACGATAGGTGCCTTCCTATGTGCTCAAGACCACAGGTTAGCGCCTTTGATGGCAAGGTGTTGTAACCCAAAGCCTCTACAGGGCTCCGAATTCTGGAACGGCTGTGCATTGTTGCCTCGTGGAGATGAAGAAGAGCTAATTTTGCGTGCATATTCTATTACACTCGGTCCCGTATTTGAATTCGAGAAGGTAAACAATTTCCCGAGTAAGGTTAGGACCAGTCTGGGCGATTGGAGACTTATGCGGTTAGCTAATAAGTCCAACGACGTCAACCGTTACCCGGGTACCACAGTGATAGACGGTTACACTATAGCTTTTGCTTCAGAATCTCCTCTCTTCTACCTGAGGAAGAATGGACCCTTGTTGCAAAGGCTGGAGTCTGTAGCAGTAGTCATAGATAGCAGTTCATCATATAGAACAAATGTGTTGAAGAAAGAAGATCCCGAATGGCCAGATCCTGAACCAATAGATGTCCGAAAACGCATTAAGTGTAAACATAAGAGCGTTGTAATTGACCAGATGTTCATGCGCAACGGATACAGGGACCCCTTAGAAGGATACAATGTGAACATGAGATCTTGGAAGAGCCTGATAGCTACAAGATGGACGTTCAAAAAGTCCCCCGTTGGAATGTCTACTTATCGAGATTGGGAGCTAGACTACCCCATCTCCGACAGCCTGATTGCAATAGGAGGGCGGTGTTCTAACACGGATACTGTAAAGTGGCTTTGTGATGCTCCTCCTGGCAGGTTTTATTTGGAGAAGAACAGTCGTGGATACGAACAAGAAGCTCTTGCAGGTCTCGGATGTCTGGAGATGGAATCTAGGAGAGCTCGAATCAAAGATCCTAAAGCGTGGAGGGGATTTGACTCCTTGTGCTCTCGTGTGCTGACATGTCCTACTGAAAAGGTTTGGACCAGAGGTGTTTGTAAGGTGGTCAACAAAGGACTGAATACCTTCAGACGTGAGACTATTGTACCGATAGCTAATTTGATTTTAATAGTAAAATCTGGAGAATGGTACGCTGCCCCTTGTCACCATGACAATGGTCATGGTCATGACAACCAGCTGCACGGTCAGGTTGACGAGACTCTGTTTTTACACACCGAGATCTGCTCAGCATCGGAGTTGATTACAGCTTTAGCGTGTAGAATGCTTTCAGGCGAGGTACACGAAGACCTGGAGATAAAATGTCAAAGACGTGGGGTGTACAATTACCTCCAGCGGGCACTGGTATGGTTTGCGGGTGCAACGGGACCTTTCAGATCACGGATGGTGACTATATTCACACCTGAGGCAGACTCAATGACAGATGTGTGGAGCTACACTTTACTCCAGGGTTTAGACGTTCTGAAAACAAGTAGAAGCGGATACCTTGTATCATGCAAGCCGCCGTGTTGCGATAAGGATGACGTAACTGTTCTGGTGACCAAGTCTAAAGAGGTCATTCGTGTTAATTGCACTGGCAACCTAGTGCTACATTCAAACCCGACAACCGTGAACATTTCAGAGTTACAAGGAGAGCCAGGGTTACATGTTGTCGTCAAGACTCCAATTGACAGTGTGACAAGCTGCGATAGTGGCTGCTCTGTAGTGTACGTTGCCTGCAACCGTTCGCTGGCAGCATTCTGTAAAATGCGCTGCGTGCCAAAGGGTGTTAGAGGGCCTGAAACCTGGAAGAGATCATTACCGTGGTCAAAGAGGAATCCTGTTTCATTCTGCTTGAAGGTCTCTGAGTTAAAGTACAGGTGGGAGTCAGGAATGTCTGATGTTAAGGAGGCTCTTGCTTGTGATTCCAAGTTTTCTTATAGTCACGGTAAGCAACTTCGAGACTGGAAGAGATGTTCTGATGGAAAACTGGTACCAAGGAGAGAGAGATTTTGGTACACGATTAACTACAAGAAGTCATTTGCTAGATGCTATGAAAGTCAAATCGTGAGCAATGTGAGAAATGAAGATTACTCGTCTAACAGAGATTCCTTGAATGCTACCACTACCGAAAAGGGTAGGGTTGGTAGGGTTGACGAATGTAAAATCGGAGATGGACAAATCGAAGATGATCATGTTGATGCTGAACCCGACGAGTCAGAAGCCCAAGTCCGTCAAACCCAAGGCAGTCAAGCCAAAGACCGTGAATCAGACGCTAGTGACGCGGGAGACAGTGACGCGGGAGATAGTGAAACCGAAGGAGCGGGCGAAGAAGAAGACAACATCCTCGAACCTGTCACAGTTAGCTGCGAGTGGCGTGAGAGGGGGGCGTCTAGTTACGTCTTACTAAATTCCTGTCTAGAGGTAGAATTAGTCCCCATTCTCCCTCCAAAAGAAGGACATGTGTTCTTTGAACCGGTCTATAATGATGACTACAAGACAAGAGTGACATTGGATGACAAAGGAAAGTTGATAAAGTATTACAAACCTCATAAATCCTTCTCACTGATATATGATACTTACACCGTGTTAATTTACGGTTGCGGATTGAAACCAGTGTTTTCACACGAATCGTCGGATGTGATAGGGGCTAGGGTTCGTAATTTGGTTATTGGATCGCTTGCCCTAGCTGACAGATTATCGCCCTATGTCTATCCCAGCCGCCCTACAATTACAATTGTTGTTTACGAGGGCAGAGAAGAGATGTTGAAACTGGCTCGTGAGCTCAGTCGCTGTATTATTGTGACAACTGGCAGTGGGAAGATATCAGGCGCTATATCATACACATTCAGGGAGTTACCTCACAACCTAGAGAGCGAGGCCGGCTTGCCGTGGACGGAGAGCGACAAGTCTGCCAGTGACTACATCCTACCTGAGAAGTTTATTGCTGACAGGGGCGTATCAGCATTTAGTCAACTGACGAAACTTTGGCCTTCCGTTTCAAATAGAACCGATGTGAAACACCCATCCTGTTCACGAGATCCCAGATGGATAGGACTCATGATGTGTCTGGCGGAATGGGGCGGTCACAAACAAATCGCCGATGCAGTAGCTCCGGGGGCGTTGGAGGCTCTGACATCGATTCTTGTGAAGGTCAAGAAGTTATACTGAGAGCGAGTGACCTTTACAATTTAGCCTGCAGAGCGAGGTTGCTAGGAGAGACTGACTCGCGACTACAGAATTTTATAGACTCGTTTGAAGAACCCAAACGGTCTTCCTTGACACCTAAAGACCCTTCTAATCAACAGGTGAATGAATACACAGTGTGGCTAACGGTTCGAGGCATACAAAAAGGAGACCGCATAGTTACTAACCCGAACCAACCACTTACACTGTCCGAAGCGGTTGATTTATACTCCAAGCTGAATAGAGAATTCATCACATGTTCCCACGAAGAGTCGATGAACACATTGGATTCTCTGCAGGATTTCCTTTCACTCATGCTTCGTTACCCCATGATGCCGAAGCTGGCTATGGACACCAAGGAGTGTCCGGAGTGTTACTTTGAAACGGAGATAACTATCGACACATGGGAAGAAGTGAAGAGTAAGATTTTCTGCTACCATTTCACACTCAGACATGAGAATTTCCCCTTTGGGCAAACCGACACTCGCGATAATGAGGACGATCCCCATCATTTCAACATTGACGACAACTGCGAAATGTCAACAGCCAGACCTTGCGGTAGCATCTTCATAACTGATAGAACGAATGACAATTGTGATGAGCGTGACAGTCTGAAACCTATCAAGTTCCTACACCAATTGGAGTCTCTCAAGAGACGAGACGAGATAATCAAACAGAAGACGTTGGGTAGAGAAATGTTCCACCGGGTCAAATCATATAGACACACACTGGAGGAGCTAGAGGCCCCTAGGTATCTTAGCTCGTATCCCTTACGTTTACTCTATCAATTTTACGGGTCTCTGAATACGAGTCGCAGAAGAGCCCACTTCCTAGCTGAGCCATATCCTGCAGCAGAGGGTGACACACTCCAGGTTCGAGTGAATGTCGAACATCTTAGAATGAGCCTAATGGCCACAGCTTCCACCGGAGACAACGACGAGTTGATGTCTTACATGTGCATGGCGGTGATAGGTCCCATTCGTAGATATAAACAAAGATACAACATCATAGTTGAGAGAGTTGTGTTATTCAAGCACTTAATAGCGTCAGGCTTTGCCATGGAGACAGCCTGGAGTCTGGTGAAAACCATAAAAGTCTCCAAGAGAGTCTCTATGATATCCTTACCATTGGACAAGGCGGTTGCGCTACAGTTAAAAAAAACTGTCCAACCTACCACATATAACAGAAAGATTGCATCTCTCATATGGTTGTTCTCACACATCACTGCATATTGCACACTTCGACAGCTGAATCCTGGATACGTGCAGATGGGCGACTCTCCCAACGACATATCCTTTGAAGGCATCTACGTATTTGACAATGACCACGTCGGCTTCAAGTCGTCAGGTAGAGACATCGGATCTACAAGAGGAGAAGCAGCCTCGGCTTACATGCCATTCTCACGAGTTTTGGAACTGCTTGCACTGCGGGATATCGTTCAAGAAAGACTTTGCCGATAGAGTCTCCAAAGCCGGCCCTGAAAAATCTTACGAGGCATTGGTGCAGTTCGGTAACGCCCCTATAACTAGTATGGTCAACATGCAATGGAAACGGCAAGCTTTGGAAACACACAACGCTGAGCGTTTAACATGCGCTCCTGTCAATCGTGAAAAGTTACTCAGTGAATATGTGGCAAGGAGGCAGAGTCGGCAGAATGTTTACTCTAGGCCCCAATGTAAGTCTAAGGCTACAATCAAGTGGAAAAGGCCTATCTGCATGCAAAAGGAGAAGGGCACATCTGCAAAAAAGTCCAAATAAAGAATGTCCCAAGTATCAACTGTTGCAGTTTTAACCGACCACCATACAGAATGTCATGTCGTTTGCATATTTGATGTGTCTAATGTCTCAATAAACTTGTAGTTCATCATTTGTCAATTGGTTGTATTTTGTACTTTATTAACTGTTGACATGTGCAGTAATTAACAGAGGGACATACCATCATGTGATTGATAAAGTTTTGCTGTACATTCATAATATGCACAGCATAGCAGAGTCGGCGTTCAACTCAGAAAAATAAGACGCATCCTTCATAGCTAGAGGTGTTACAGACACATCACCTTCTCCGCTAGTCTACCCTCGTGCATTTCATAGGTCTCTGTGGTGCAAGGGGTTTTCCTTTTCCTCAGGAGTGCTCGATCCTTCTTTACGTCTAGAGATGTCTTGAGATGAGTCTCTGGTTGGTTGCTAACGCCACACGGACCCAACGTTTCGGAGAGGTTTCGGTAAGTCTGAATGCTAGCCATCGGCTGGTTTATTTTCTTCATGAGCGCCAGATCCTTCTTTACGTCTATAGATGTCTTGAGTTGAGTCTCTGGTCGGGGTCTAACGCCACACAAACCCAAATCGTCAGAGAGGTCTTGGGGAGTCTGAATGTGAGCCAACAACGTCCGCTTTGTAGAACAACTAGCATCTGAAATGTATTTTTCCAATGTAACCGTGACAACGACGGGTAGGAAATTGTCAAGATTGTTGGTAGACAGAACACGTTTGATAAAATCTGACTGGTTCACGTGCATATGGATACAAGTTGATAGTGTGGACCACTTGCTGTGTTTAGTGAGAGTCTTATCAAAGCACATAATCACCAATGTCCTGGTGTTAAATAGGTCGCCCAGTATGCGATGCTTTAAATATGGGAAAAAGCATAACGCTAACATGACTACCATTGTATAGAAGTCAACTCTCTTGGCGTGTTTGTCATTGTATTTACCCGAAAGTCTCTTCATGAAGAGGTTGATCTTTTTGTCACAAGAGCTGAACAGTGTAGACATGGCCACAGTGCTTTTTGTAACAGCATCCTTTACAACCGAAGGCATGACTATGCTGTAACCCAGTTCAGGATTGTTATTAAATGCTATCACCTCAGCTAACTCAAATATCCTAGTCATCCAGGAGAAGGAAGTGTTAGTTGATGAGGTGTTCAATCGCTGACTCTCCTCCGTGATGCGATATTGCATACCAAATTCTTCTGTTAGCACTGTTGAGAATAATGCAATCATAACAGGCAGGCTAGCTTTGACTATGAGAGCATTCCCTTCGACGTCCAAGGAAGACATAGTCCTAGTTGGTTCGTATGTGTTCCCACCGTAACCAGGTCCAATAGAATCCGATCTGCCGGACATGTAGTATGGACCTCGGAACTCTAATAGAGGTTTCTGAAAAACAAGCAGAGCTGCGACGGGACACGATGGCTCTGGCGAATATCTGTGACACGGGGTCTTAGTCTTCATTTTTTCTACCAAAAAGCAGCTGTAACCCGAGCACACGTGCTTGCTGCAGTGGGTTTGGCAGACGTACCCGTGAATGTGATCTCTGAAAGAGCATCCATTATCAACGCAGTAGCTCACCCATTGAGGATCATCTATTAACTCTATGTGGAAATGGTTCATGGCGGATCAGCTGATACACAGACCCGGTTGCTGTTCCTCTCTTTCTATATCTTTGCTGTTCTGTGTTTTCCGTCTTTTAACTTTATGACATTTCACCTTCCTCTTGCTGTTATATTTGTATTATATATTATATATATATTATTTATTTTGTTTGTCTTCACAGGCTAGCAGAGGACAGAGCGCCGATCTCATTATACTGGACGAAGTAGGCTTTGTGAATTATAAAGTACTGCTGGCTCTACTACCGCACATTGCACACAGAGGACGAAAACAAGTGCACATGACAAGTCATGTCAACAACACACCGTGGCTCGACAAAGTGGGCGATATCCGTAGGGAGGACGGGGAACCCGCTTACCACGTAGTGTCACAGAGCTTCAAGTGTCGGTATCATGAGAAGGACCCAGGTCTAACATGCTCCTGTCTTGGAGTATACTGCCCCAATTATATAACTGTAGACAACCCCCTGAAGCAACTGATGAACATGGTAACACCAAGGGGGTTCGAGAGTGAAGTCACAGGCAGCAGCAGTACATCGTCTGCCGACACGAAGACCGACACGACAACCCCCTTTGAGCCATCGATCATAAACAAATTCCTGTCGAATAACAGCTACACTCTGGAATACATGACTCGGGCCTCTGTGGAGAGAGTCTACATCTGCCTCGACCCGACCTTCGGAGGGGGTTCTAGGTCCTGTGCGGGCGTCTGCTGTGCTGTAGAATTGAAAGGAGGCAATCTAGTGGTGAGTTTTCCGTTTTCAGATTGATTGTCACGATTGACTGTAACCAGAAGGTCACTAAATATGTATCCGTAATCCAGGGGTCTGTGTGGTTGACAGCTATGTAGTCTATTTGATGACGGGGTTAGGTCCAACAGGGTTACGATGTAAGAACTTATACGATCCTCGTCCTGGATGGCCAACGTGGTCTCTGCGTCAGACACAAAACAAGAAATCAGGTCAACTGCCTGAGCCCAGGTGCCGCATGTACACTTGGAGTCCGACAGTCTCACCGTCCAACCCGTAACTGCTAGAGATATGATGACGTGAAGAGAGCTTCTACCTCGTCTACATTCTTTGATGACAGCCATATATTTCAGGGCGCCGCTGCGGATGATATCAGCTGATGCGAATGCTGCTAGTACCATGTTCTCGTAGCCCTTCCATTTGCAACTCGAAATACATTTGTTTACGAAGTATTCCGGGACACGATTGCCTATTGCGAGTGTTATAACACTCAATAACTTGCGAGGAACGTCAAACGATTTCCATTCTACGTTTTCACTGAGTCTTCTTTTTTTGTAAACGGAGATCAAGGCGTCGATCATGAGTATCCTAGCAGACGAGAAGGAGACAATTCTACTGTAAAGGGTTCTGAGCTGTCCACAATCCATGGTAGAGTAGAAAATAATGTTGCGTTGGAATGTAGTGTACACTATCATAAATTCGTAATCCGATAGGAGGTAGTCCCATGGAGCAGTCATCAGTCTTTCAACTACCTCTCGAGCAGCTTTACAAGCAGGACATGACATGACGATTGTCTACTTAGTTGTATCACACCCACCCTCTCTGTTTTTATGTATTATTCTCACCTTGATATACACAACATTCTCTCTCCATCACAGGTGATGGGGTTGGAGGAATTGGAGATACGCGATTTGGATCAAGTTACTAGAGTCTACACTGCTCTGCTAAGCGGGCACATTAGATTACTGAAACTCATGATGCCAAGAGTGATATGGAAAGGATTGCCCGCGGTGATGGTGGTTGAACGAAACACCTACGTCAACGCCTTATTCGAAGTCAAATGTCTGATGGAACAGTCACTCGTGCGATCCGGTTTCAAATTACAGTTTTATAAGAAGTGGTCACCAGACAACAACAAGTTTATGTTAGGAAAGTACGTTAGTGCCACTACAAAACTTGCTATGGTTCACAGTACAGTCTCTGCAATCACTAGGAAAACGCTGTACTACTGCGACACCGTAATGTCGTTGGGGTGGGCAGTGCTACACGAGGCTACGAAGAAAGCTCAGACGCTCGAGTCTACAATTGGAAGTTCCAAGGGTAAAGGTTCTAGCAACAAGATGGGTTCCAATAGGGACATATTCATGTACAGGCGTTCAAGAAAAGGCATCAACCTCGCCACTGATGTAACGGCGAGTGTATTGGAGACGTGTGACATTATGTCTTTACCAGATAATAGGCTCACTGACCATCTACATGCCCAGCAAGGACAATTTTTATTGGGGAAATTGAGAGAAGAAATGTCAATGGTCACCATCACAGAGTCTACCAAATCTACTACGGTGACAACAGGGGGTAAAAGGTCTGTGAACGGAGAATACACCAGAGACGACATGTTGTCAGCATTCTTACTTCTGTGTCACACCAGAGATGAGTTATCGAGGGGTGACCCGTTCATTAAATTATGTGGCGAGGTATATGACGTGACAGTGAAGTGATATCTATATAGATCTATATCTGCATTCCGGTGTTGTCTGATCTGACTTAATAAAAACCACACAGCTGTAGACATGAGATACACTGTCTTTATTATGAGAAATTACAGTTTACAGAAATGTATTGGTCTACCCAGCTACACATCGAATGTCTATTAGATACATTTAGTCATTCCTTAGAGGAATGTTGCAAACTCAATCTCCTTCGTCTTCAGAGTCCAGAAACACAACCCCCTTTGGTTCGCAGTTGACATAGATATTTCCACCTGGTCTAAACCAACCAAACAATTCATCATATTCTAAGCCTTCGCTACGTCGATACGCAACTTCGTCTGGGTGGTAATCAATGAGAGCTTGATCAACGTCTGAGGAGAACCCCGTATCCTCAATGTCATCGCTGTCCTCGATGTCGTCGCTGTCGTCGTTGTCATCGCTATCCTCTTTAGCATCAGAGTCTCCCTCAGCGCTCATCACGTTGTATTTGTTTACTATACAGCTGTTATATTCGTAGGACATTCGCGAATGTCTATCATCAGTCTTGATGGGGTCACTGTTGGTCGGGGGATGTGTTGGTGATGTTACCGGGGTTGCGGTAGAATCCATGGCACCCAAATTAGATGTATGTCACCTACAGAATAGCTGTAGTTTCTATCTTTCGTTTAATAGTCTCAGAGCCTAACTCGATTGGATACCTTGAATGCAGAATGCAGTACTTCTGTAATCAGATACTGGCTGCGACTCGCCTTTGGGGCAGACGATATAAGTGTTTTCGGTATGACATTAGGATTTCCGTCTGAGTGTAAACCGCAGGTTGGAGACTGCAGGAACCTCTGGTCTGACAGCTGAGGAGTCCAGTTGGATTAACCGTGCTTATGAAAATTTAAGCAACAATTCTCTCCAAGTTTGGGTTGATAGGTGTCAAAAACCGTATCAGCTGGGACAACGGGAGTACGGTATGCAAAGTCCGGGCTTCCGGAGCGTGTAGAGACGCTATTCTGCTGCAAACGTTGTTCATTATTCTGCAGTCTGGACATCTTACCATCTTGCCGACAACTGGTCTCATTCAACTTGTTAGTTTTTTTTCCTACAAGTTGGTTATGGTCACATATGAATTGTTCAGTGACACCCATAGCCCGTAGGGCGTTTACTGGCATATTGTAAAACACCCAAAATGGCATCCCTTCGAATTTATGGCGTTCATTATTAAGCCTATACTTATCCAAGAATGTTTGGATTTGAAGGTCCATCTCTATCGCTCCAGATGTAGGCAGTCCGGTGTGTGACACGGAATATACAGTTGCTCGTTTGTCCGGTTAGTTACCATATAGTTAATATCAGAAAAGGGGAGGTTAATCTTAGAATTGACAACAATAGTTGTCAACATCGGATGTGACCAGGCTGCAATCAGATCATGTCTCCAGTTTTCACAGCTGCCGTCCAGCTGTGAAGACAGCTAAACCGACCAGGCTCGTCCTCTTACTGTGACGCCCTTAGTAGCGCAAACGTATCATTTTCCTCATTCTCTGTTTTTACGAAACTGTAATAACCTACAGGTTTGTCACGCATGTATTCTACAGCCTTAGCCTGGTTTTTTAAAAACCTCTGTGATAATATTAGTGCAGCCCACCATGCCTTTGCAAGGTTTTTATTTTTATTTTTGTGGTGACCCTGTATCTTTGGCGCGAGGCTTTCCCTAAGTTGGTTCCGACTCATAATTGCAGTTGTGATAAATGTAACCTAGGCTAGTCTTTACACAAAAATGAGACTTGTTAGCTGGTTAATAACACTTAATATTCGGTTCTATTCAGGTTCTTACTGCACTGGTTACTCTCTGCATGACTTACTACAGTCCTGATGTCTGACTTAAACACGAAGCCAGTTGTCCAACTGGCAACTGCTGTCTTGACATCAAATCAGTGTGGCTCCAACGGTGGATCCCAATCTTTGACGAGATTGTCAAACTGTTGTCTTTTCGGACAGGACCCTCATGGTTATGACATATCCATAAATAAGGATAATATAATAGACATTCTTGTAAACCAGTTACTTCTCAAGTTCAATGAAAATTGCAACTCTAAACAGTCCTCTTCCACCAACCACTGAGCACCCAGAAGCAGTACCCTCTTTCTCAAGTCATTATACGTAGAGTTGTCTGTGATGAAGCTGAAATAAGCCGCGTAAAGGGGCTGTAGTTGGATGAGTAACTCTCTGCCGTTCCGTATCTCACGACTGCTGATATCGTTCTCGTTCACCCAAATTGAGTCTAATGAGAGGACCTTCTCGTCCCCTTCCGTGTTGATCGGGAGGGGGTAATTGGCGTAGAGGTTGTAGAACCTACCTCTACTCAAACTTGCTGCCTCTCCACATATTGTAATCAGGTTAGTGTGGGCAGAATTGGAGACGCGCATTGTCTGTTCACACAGGTCGGGGTTGGTAGTCCAGAGTGACAACGCCACACGTAGGTTCTGCTGTCGCAGGCGGCGAAATTTAACGTCTTCAGAGAGTCGATCTACATGTACCAGTCGTCCAGTTGTTGTCAACCAGAAGGCTTTCATGTCTTGGTTGTAGGCTGTCTTGTCCTGTCTGTACAGCTCCGGTTGTTCACTTGTCATCATTGTACGGTTGAAGCCTATTGATTCTCTATCGGTTAACGAGCGTGGTCTATTTACCAAGTCACTGGTGTTACACATTGGCACCCCAGAAAAAAGCCAACAGTATCGGAAGTGAATCTTCATTGGTAACGTAAACTCCATCACTGTAGCCCGTGAAGGGCTGACTCGTTCCTGATCAGTGTGACACATTGAAAGGCTATCTGTGATGCATTCACCGGGACATAGTACGACATTGTCGTCTTCGTTGGAAGTCCAGTTGATCCCCGGGTGTAATACATCTACGGGGTCTAGATTCCGACATCGAGCGTTGTCCATGAACCCGGATGACACCTTGTGGCTGCTCAGTGAGTTGGTCATAGATCCCGTGGACACTTCTCAGTGTATACCTATTGGGATAGCTGTAGACTGCGTGAGAATGAGGCTCTCTGAAGAGGACCGCAACACAGAAAGACAGCAGATTGAGAATGCTAGAATAACAGAGTACAATCGCCTGATAAAAGACCGTCTAGCACAAGCCACATTGGTAAAGAATCTTGGACTGGATGGTGCCAAGGCTAGGATGCGTGAGCTAAGACTTCATGATATGTCGCTGAAGGACAAGTCTCTCTCTATCATGTATCGTTTCAAATGTCTAATAGAGAGGGTATTTGAATACTTTCGATTTAAAGCTTTGAAGATGGAACCTTTTCAGATTGAGCTCCTCAGGGGTGTGGTGTTGGGGGTCACAAAGAAACAGTTTGGTGATGCACTCTACAAGTATAAGCATGCTCTCCTAGACCAACTGTACTTGGCCCCTCTGGGCTCTGAGAACTACAACTACGTAAACCCTGCTCTCGGACACGCTTTCCGGGTGGAGATGGAGTTCTTCCACTACGCCAACCCTTACACCCTATGTAGAATCCCGAGGCAGTGCGGAAAAACCATGATGATGAGGCTATTACTAGCGGCTGTGTTGCTACACTTGGACATCAACGTAATGGTTCAGGCTCAAAATAAACACATGTGCACCACCTTGAGAGTGGGGGTGGAAGACATTATGTTGGAACTGCAACAAATGCCATCCTTTAAAGACGTCGAGAAACCCGTCCGCATCTGCGGTAACCCAGAAAATAGAACCTACAAATTCATCCTGGGTTACAAAGGATCGTCATTTGTACATTTCCTGTCTTCCAGTAACGACGTGAGTAAATGTCTACATCTTACTATAGTAATATTGTCTGATGTGTCTGTTTCCATACTTTTCTATCCTTTGTGCACCGGGTCTTGTATGATATGGGTAACATCTACGACACCCCGAATCGTGTCACATCCCTCAAGTGAGTATATTGTCTGTCTGCATATTCTAACGTGTTGATTTCTCCTAATGTTAACAAAAAGTGCCTATCTGGCACGTTGAAAAGTCAATGGAAGGTGAGTTTACAAATTGTCTCACTAGTTGAAGTTGAAGCCTTGTAGCTCATTTTACGCCATACACACATTATCATACATTGGTGACGATCTGTGATACAAAGGAATATTTTAGTGGTAACTGACACAAGGAAGATGATAAAACATGGATATGAAGCAGCCAAGGGCGAAGATTTCTGCCAACCTACAATATACAAAAATATAATCTTCAAGAATGGGGAATATGTAGCCACCGGCATTGATCCGCATTTTGATACGTTTATGCTCAGCAGGCTTAAATGGATGACAATGACGAATGGAGGTAAGAATATCCCACCTGGTGATACGTCTATTTTTGCCGATGAAGTCATGACATTTGGGCTACCTCAGAAAAAAGAGACTTTCCAGACATCACTACCTAGTGATGGACCCGGGAGCCTCTTCGCCTCCAACACATCAAAGTTTGACTGGTTGGGCGACCCTTCTAATATGGAATACACAGGGAAAGGAGATGCTCACAAGTGTTGGAGTTGCGGTTTGACCATCTCAGACTTTGTACCAGGTGACGCGTTCCTTAATCAACACGCCTTTTTCACAAAAGGACAGTGTCCTTATCTGAAGGGCAACTACACCCCTGATCGTCTTAAGATCGAGATCGGACAAGAAAGATTCCGCAGGGGGTTTGTGGCTCATCCAAACGCTATTAGTGCGCCGGACGCGTGGAATTCTCCAGCTGTTGAACTGAAAAATCGAATATATGTGACACTAGCTGAGCAGCAATGGTGTTACATGTGTGGACGTCCGTCTGGATCGCACGGATACCAATGTTATCAAAAAATGAGACTGCTAATAGACAAGCTTGAATCTAGTCTCAATGATGTAATCTTACAATTGTAGATGACATAATCTGACTTTACACAGGTATTAACTTTGATAATGCAATGTTTCGATATCGTATCCCTTATAAAATCAACATTCTGCTAAGTTGCCAAACTTCTACCTAACCCCGCCTCCTCCAACGTATGTTTGATCGAATCCGACGCTGTATGCATCTCAGTTATATCTAGACAGCTGATACCATTTGTTAACCAGTGAGAAGTGTGCGAGTCTGGTCTCCTGTGACTATTCACTTCTCTGACAACTCTGACAACTCCTCCGTTAATTCAAGTCTACATTCCCGTCAACCTCCATCGTCCTGTGTCTTTGGTGGCATCGTAGAACGGCGTATGACTTGAAGATGTCTACATTGAAACTAAATCAAGTTGCCTCAAGTGACGACGGGTCATCTTCAACCACCCCTGTGAATTTATACTTTACTCGAGGGCACGGCGAAGATGAGTGGCACATGTGGAATATATCATGTTGTGAACTAAAACTTAAAGTAGGAGAAATTGTGCATGCCTACATAGTGTCATCGGACTTTGATGATACAATTCGTCTCACCACTTCTGTACTTGCGAATCTCACAATTCCGGCATCTGGGGAAAATACCTGCCTACTGGGTTGGGACATGAAAATTGAAGGCGATTATTCTGACCACGTGCTACATCTGCAAGCGGCGGCTACTCAGGGTGATTTTGTTGACATATGTATGTCAAAGGGTGTCAAGTGTGTACAATATTTGAAGCATCATATACAAAGGTCTCAGGATGCGGAATATGAGCTTGGTTCACAAGTACACTCACTTTTCGTTCAGACAGTACACGAGATGCTCAGCAGACGCTACGACATCATGCATCATTACCCTTTATTTAACCGTGCTCTCAGTCTTTACTACTCCGGTAAGGTTAGCTTGGAGCCCCCACTACTTAAAGATATGATATGCACGGGGGGACTACTGGATCGGAGTGCTGCGGAACATCACTCCCTACACGGGATCACATTGGCAGGAAAAGATCACATCCCGTTTACAAAGTGGAACTACCCTGATAATACAGAAAATCGACACAAAGAACAGGGTCAACCACAAGGGTTAGTTGCGATAGATGAATCATCAATGAATCGCGACAGAGACACAATAGACAATTGTGAAAGGAATGTAGGCGCAGCCAAAATACAAAGTGTCAACGAGACGACGTTCCCAGTGTCACTTTGCCGAATGGAAGAAACGTCTGACACCTTTACTGTCAACACCTTCGAAACATTCAACAACCTCTCGGGAACTCTTACGGATAGACCGAGCGCTTTCCCTTACATCTTCACACTACATGTGAGTGGCGATCTGACTTTTGATGATTTGGTCAACTATTGTATAAAGCGCACCCGTGAGTCTATGGCCGTTCTACCACCGCGTGAAAACTGGGGCTCCGTCAACCCTGTGCTGCTTATGGAAGATCCTGTTGACCCTGTGACTGGTAGGACGCTGCATCGCTACACGGTCTCTTCCAGAGGGCACTTGAGTACAACTGTGTCAAACCGTAGTTTCTGCTACAACGAAGTGTTTTTACCCGGTAGACCTGTGAGCAGATTGAACCTAGACTTGGACCTCAGGTGTTGTCAGAAATGTAGCATGAAATTCGCTACCAAGGCAGATCGCTCCACCAAGTATAAAGTAGCCAACGCCTTGGCGACGAGTTTGATATTTGTGATCCTTGAGTCTTTGCTGAAGATTGCAAAAGTGAAAAATGAAGAGCTGTCCAGTGACCTGTCCATCAAAGAGCTGGTCAAGGCTGTGGGTAAAATCGCTGTGTATGTCAGGGCTTCATCTGTCAAGCTGAGTCTGAGAATGCTCTGGTATCTACCGGTGGAACTTTGCAGTTTTGAGGGTATAGAGGCTTACAGACCTTTACTAGATGAGATGGAGAAGGTCTCTACCAACTACGTACTACTGTCTTACCCAGCTGACGCTAAATCGTGCGGACTGTGTGACTTGGGAGAGGAGCTGAAAACAGACGGTTGCGAAAATGTAGGCTCAAGGTGTTTGAAGCTCAACTCTCGTTGTGCTAAAAACAGATGTTCGTCTATCGACAAGGCACCCTACTCATTTAGGAAGTCTGTACGACTCCCCAACTGTTATAAGGAGTGCTCAAGTTTCGAGTATGTGGACACGTTTAACACTCATGACATCGAAGACCCCGGCTTTGACAACCCGCTATCCCTTTCCGTTGGACTTTCCTCCAATCCAATACTTGTCGACGTGACATCACTCGGAATCCGCTTTCAAGGGGTTTTGAAAGCTAGAGGGGCTTCCCAAACGTCGGTAATCTCCAGCCTCGACGAAGCGCCTGATCGATCTCGGGTGGAAACCGAAGCTAGGAGACTGTCGCTGCTGTGGGGTGTCAACGTGACTGCCAATAAGAGCAGCTCTGGATTTTTTTACGTTGAGGCTAATGAAAAATCTACTACGTATCCTTGTCCTATACATAAAAGAATACATCACAATTTCAAGTTAAGAGCACTGGTCTTTGCTACACAAACTAAGCCAAAATGTTTTGTAGATTAGCGTGTATCTGATCCAAGGTAAAACGCTTATGGTGTTTTTGTCTACGTATTGACAAAGCCTGTTTGACACCCATCTTTTCCGTAACATACTAGAGTCTGGTATTTTTTGTGTTTGTTTTTTTTTGTTGTTTTTGTTTTGTTTTAACCAGAGTCTGCAAGCTCCACATTTCTGGGCGACTTAGTGCGAGGCCTGGCATGACTGTAGTTTTCACAAGGTGGTCCAGCGAATATAACATTGGGAGCCGACGTTGCCCAATCCTTAACCTGATTCCAGTTTTTGATGTCTACAATGATGTCAGCCCTGTGGTGACCGTCAGATTGTAATCTTATTTCGATCCAGTCTGTATCGCCGAAAAACGTCTAAATACTGCAACTTTCTTTCAAATTAACTGATTTGTTATCAACTGATGAACATGCGTGACAAATGACCACAATGCTGCTGACCGCGCCATTCCTGATAACTGCCTTGCGTGTGTTAGGTTGTATGGCCAGCCTGAGACCAAATTATTTATTTGACATGAGGAATCTACGCAACTGCCGGACCGATGGACACTACTGCTCTGTGATTACCTTTGCTCTTGTTCGCTGCACGGACACTAACGTGAGACTGTGTAGATACCGATGTCCTCTGGGTCAACCCTCTGTGCGATACAGTCGTATACCAGGACCCCTATGTGCATCTGTATGCCCTTTTGGGTATTCTGTGGGGATGTTTCGAGGCAAAGAGACTTGTAGGCTGCACAGTTTCTTCTGTCCTGAAGGCGGAAGTGTGATATTGCCTGGTACGTCCTGGCATGACACTATTTGTGGAGACCCGGATGATTATAACATATCGACCCTTCTAACTCGTGTAAAGTCAACCCCGCTTCTAGACACGTTGAATGAGCTGACTGTACGGTGGGTGCGCGATATGCCGGGTTATGTAGTCCAAGAGCTGTGTAGAGAGATGAACATTCCTGCCAATAGGACATCTTGCTTCTTCAAGTTTGAAGAAATGTTACATGGTATGCCGTCTCCAGCTGAATTGCTGTACTACAGACTTAACAAGCTGTTGTTTTACGATATATCCAAGCAACTCTACGATATCGTGGTGAAACCGTTTGCTGCTACCACAGCTATACAGCCCGACGTATCGATACATTTCCTACAACCCAATCCGTGGTGGGTAGGAAATGCTATACACGTCATACAGACCAGAGTTACCATCCCTTTGGGCATGTCACAAAGATACCTCCCCAACGCATTAAATTGGTACACAGATAAGATTGGGGGGAAGTGGATAGCAGGAGCTAACAAGACGAATGTCATGTATTCCGGACAGCATTACAACATCAAGAGAGGTTCGGACTGGACAAAAGTGGAGTCGGCTGGATTCTTTATCGACGTTTTGGATATCTCGCTAAGTCTGGAAAATATCAACTGCGGTCTGTTCAAATCTGTCTTTGTCACAGTCGAACTGTATGACAAATACGTGGCAGGCGTGTTAAGGTTAAACAACAGTCTCGATGTCAACTGTTTCTGGAAATCCAAGTTGCACCCTGCCTGCAATTGCACCCATTCTTTATTGCATTACACCAACCCCAGTGGTCTCTGCTCACCAACATGCATCACAACTCCTTTCGCACATCTGTCAAAAGGAGTGGAGGGTAGCAATAACGACTGGACTCTGGAAATCACACGGGAGGACCCCGACACCTCGTTCAGAAACCAGGGTCGGGTTTTATACGGCTCAGTCCCAATTAAAACTGAACGCTTCTGTCTAGTCACAACAAACATTTTTACCTTCTCGCCTGGACTGACACGAGACGCTCCCTCAGCTCCTCTAGATGTGATAAGATGTGATGTTATACTCATCGACTTTGACGTCTGGATAGAAGACCCCCCTCGGAGTGTCGATGAGCAGTACTTCAACATGGCTGTGCGATCCGTATTGAAGACAGCCAGCGCTAAACATTCTAAGTTGTATATACCACTAGCAGCCGAAAATACCCTGAAAACTATAACCCGTCAGGGCTGGAGAGGTAAGATCGGCATGAAAATTCGATTCTTACACTCTCGCAAAGCAGCCCCTTGCCAGGAAGAGCTTGCTGCCGTACTTGACTGGATGCTGACATTACAGTCGCAGCACAACCGATCCCCTCGAGTGGTAGTCATAGACGTGAACGTCGAGACCGTCAAGTCTTCAGACTTTGATGCTATCAACAACCTATATGGAACAAAGTTAGACTTGATACCCGGGCTGTTAGCTTACCAGATTTCTGATAGTATACGGAGCCTAAGGTACACTGTCTATAATTACTTTAAGTGTACCAGTGACGAGGAGAGATGTTCTAGACTGGTAACAGTACACGGCAATGCTGGTGACCCTCTCTACCAGCGAAACCACACTCATCAGTTGCCAGAGTGCCATGATGTTCCACCCTTCTCTCATAACTGCATTGTGTGCCGAGACGGAGACGTTGTCATCGTTTGTCCAAATAACTTTCAGCCGGTCGACATGAAGGACAGTGTAGGAGAAACGCTAACTTATCAACATTATAAACCTCAGTTTAACAATCATTCCCAATCTCAACGTTTGACACCTCAGCAGCGGCAAGCGGAAATTGTCTTACAGGAGTTGGGGTTACTCGTTTCATCACACGGAGCATTTTTGAACTTGGACACCATATCCATCTTCAGTCACAATGGAACAAGTTGTGAGCAAGTGATTCCTGATCGCTGGTCAGTAGGAGATTATACCCTCGACAATCCTTATATGATCAAAGTACCCCATGGCGAAATGCACCCGGAGAGGACTGGATTGTTTGTTTTCGAGGAGCTGTGCAAGAGGTCAAACAACCGTGCAGGAATAGTAGTTTCCATCCCCTCCGCAGACTACGTTGTCGATGCTGACTGTAGCAGGGTGAGGTTCGTCAACAGAAATCTTAAAATGACTTCTGAGGGGTCTGGTGTAATTAGAGTACATCACTCTACGCGTAACCTCACTGGAATAATCGCTGACATGGCCAAGTGGGGTGTGGCTAGATACTCACTGGGGTACCTTGACTACACATTCGGTAAGTCGGGAGGAATGACAATCTTCACGTGGCTCTCACATATAATCAACTCAGCCGCAGAGAAGATCAGGACTTTACATTATCGTTACACAAGGAATTCGACATTCGGAGACGGCACGTACTCTTATGCAAACGTGAATGGAGTCTACAAACTTGAAGGAGGTATATTTTTCCAACGCGTGACTGACGCTGTAACGCCGATCAAAAGTTTTATCCCTGTTCCAGACATACCAGACCTAAGATTGGGCTTGTCGTCAGATATGAATGTCGGTGCTCCGTTACCCGCTGGGGAATTCAACTTCCGAGACACTATTGAGAATGTAAAGTTCATACCTTACGGCGCACATGTAGTGAGTCTAAATCGCAAGAATATGACAGTCTTTGTCGATCATGAAAAGGGTAGAATCTGCATGCATTCACCTTCTATGGTTGTGCGCAGCAATGGTCTCAGATTACCTTCCTTTGGTCTATATAGTGGAGAAGATGACAGCCTTCAGAATGGTTGCTACAGTCACATTACTGGGGCTGAATATCGCGCTAGGATATTTGTGCCTCTACCAATCGCCATAGCCTTCAGGGAGCCTTTTCTGCAAACTATATTGAACTTGAGTCATTGGCTCGGGACACCTGTGCTCACGACCGAGGAAGACCGGTGGCTTTCCAGTGGAGGAGCCATGACAAGTTCCCTCATGCTACCCTTTCAACAAGTGGCATTGGGGATGTCGTCAACTCTCGACAGTATGCACTTGATATCAAAAACTGTCGAGTGTATCAGAGGCTCGAGTTCTTGTATGGAGTTGGGAGACTACGCAGATAACAACTGGCCCCAAGGAGGCACAGGTTACCCCATCGCAATCTCAAGCTCTGTCGACAAAAACAATCGAACTGCGGTTAAAATGATAATCCATGTCAACCACGGTGCGATAAGTGTTAAGATTCCGTGTGACACTAAAACATTTTCACTGGGATCGGAGCTGCCTGTTTTTCCTTTGCCAACGCCGGGTTATTACGAACACACAGTACAGCCTTGGATTTCCAAAGTGAAAAATTACATGTTGAACGTCGAACTGCTCATTGCTCGTATCACACAACCCCTGATGTTACTCTATTGCCCTGACGTTGATCGTATGCTAGTTGGTCACTTACCATCATCAGAGGCCCACCACCAAAAAAGCTTCGACTGTGTAAGTGGAATGGACGAGTATCTAAGCGATGCGAGGGGAGTCTTCTTACAATTTACCACGTTGATCGAAGGAAACAGGAATACATCAGAGTTGACAGTGAAGCGTGTAGAGACAGTGGCGACGCACACATCTGCATTGTGTCTGATCTCTACTGTACTTGCTGTACTAATCAACATTACTTTAATTGTAATGCTTTGCTACACGTGTAAGGGGAGTGGATTTGACCTACACCGATATAGGAAACTTAAATAATGACCAACATTGTAATCTCTCTCAGATCTGTTTATCCCCTCCTGCTACCTCTGTGTCTTCATCTTTACTATGTGTCTAGTCGAGAGTCACCGTCGAGTGCAATGGTCGCCGAAGCCCTGAGGCAGGGTGTAGGTTCGTCATCGTCTTTGCTTAGAAATGGTAACGTGTCTCCCGACTCCCTGGAGCACAGGGTGATACTCCACCCAGGTAGATGGAAGATACGAGCATCGGATACATCGAGTGTGTACTTTGTGTACAATTTCATTTTAGGCTTCAATTGGACTGAGCTTGAAGTCGACTACCCTGAGTGTTCTCAGGTGGCTTGCAGAGGCTTACCTGACTCTCATAAAGGTTGCAACGAGTTGTGTTTTTACGACACTTGGCGTGACGCGACTGTAACATTGACAACGGCTACACTCGAGTACAACAGGGCAATGTCAGTACTTGACGCGGCCTTCAACGACCTTGCGGCTCTTATGAACACGCAAATCATTCATCAACATCGGAGTGCATCAGACCCCGTATCCAAACTATTGTCACACCATGGTAAGGTCTCATCTTCCGATCGTCACGTCGTCGACGTTATGCAACACTACAGGACGTTGATCGATGAAGTCCTGGGGAATGTAGTAAAACATTTCCCGGGTTCAAAGTCTCACGCCTCTCTCAATGCTGGACCCCTCTTAGACAGTCAGTCGATGTCGAGATTGAACGGTACGAGGAGGTTCGATATATTACTGGACACTTGGAAAAGCGGAGCCTTCAAATTGGCCGTCCAGCTCAACGCCGTCACCTTTGCTTTCCATAGAGCCCACCAGCGCTTGATATCCTGTGCGCAAGGTGTGCAGAGGGCTGATATGACCGGATGCGAACCCGGTTTCATTAAGGAGTTTTACACCGACATTCCTGTGGCCAGCCGGTCTCTGTCGTCTTCTAGGCTTGTGATGGTTGTCAAGAGGGATATTTGGAATCCCGTTGTACTGTCCCGTTGGTATATGCCCTTCATCGACTCTTCGAAAGGTAACAGAACCTGTTGGCTAGATAGGCACATGATGAGTGACACCCAGTTTAACTACAGGGTACCCCTTTGTGACTCGAGAGGGGTATGTGAACCCTTGGAAGTCGACGATGAGACGATGTCAGCCTGTGAAGTGAACGAGAACGGAGAGTTGAGTATGGAGTGTCCTGTTGTATGTGACCGCCCATGCTTCGGTCCCATCTGCTACCAGTCTCAATCAGAAACTTACACACTAAAGACAGCATCGAGTGAAGCGCGTGTTGCCAACGGGACGCCCTATATGAGTCTGATCAGGACACCTACGAGTCCTAGGGTATTGTCAAATGTGCATTCTCTGTCAGAGGTCGACGTAAACGCATCTCTCGTTACCCTTCGGAACCACTCCCTTCGGGCTTCTGAGTTGCTACAGCGAGGGGAGACGATGTTACAGAAAATCATCACCATGGATGCGACCGCTCGGAAGTACGTTGCCGAAATGTCAGCTGAGACAGCAGCTCAAGCACAGGGCGTTACATTTCTCGACTGTGAGAGTGTGATAGGCCGCAGTCATTTCATGGCAGCCCTTTCCGTCACCCTATCCGCTCTAACGTGTCCCTTATTAATCATTCTGGTCATAAAACTGATGATTTCTTCAAAGAATCAAGGTGTACGTGTGAGGACAAAGGGAAGCGTTTTGGAGAATTTTATATGATTGGATTGTTCACGATCCCACATTATTACTGGATTAGCGCTTCTGATAAACAATGGCATTTTCAACTGTCACTGAATAGAAGGGTGTCAGGAATGCCTCATCAGCGGGCAATGCTATCCACATCATCCACGACGAAGCATGTAATCACATTGCAATCTACCAATGTAAGAGGTTCTAGATTTTCACACTTGCTACAGGACCTATACTCGGCTTAAGTTTTATATATTAACGTTGCTCACATCAAACGCCTTTTGTAGTAGATATATCACCTCCAATCGTCACTTATAGATTTACATCTTGTTACAACAGAAACAGTCAGGCAACACACGATGGCTTCCGCTATAACTTATACCAGAGCCAAAACCTCTGCTAAAGCTACGGTTATACCCCTGAAACCTGCACCGTTGATCCCCGAACATAAGAGATATGTATACAAGCCAATGGCAATGAACGCTTCAGTCCAAGATGTCGTCAAGTTTGCACAGTCTAACAGAGTGAAGATAGACGTCCCTCAAACCCCCTACGCTACTACAAAACTGGTTCAGACGCTTTGTTCCGTTAAAGAGTCAGGCTTCTGGAACAGCAATTGCGAGAGAGCCCTCACTGAACACCTGCCTTTGAGAGAGCACCACGCTGTTTTCCTGTCACACAACATGTTCGTGACCATGATTGGTCTTGTAGTTGCCAGAGCTATAGAACAGGCAACCAGTGGATGGGAAGACACTCTGGACCTATTGGCCAATCGGTATTATGTGAGAAGCATTGCGTGTCACGACTCTAGTAAGACCAGTGCGATGGAAGCAGTCGCCTACTCGGGTATCATGGCCGTACACATCGAGAAAAACACCCTGGTTGACAAAATAAAGAAACGGACTCTCCGCAACCAACATTACGGAGGTGGCCAGACTGAAGAGGAAAAAAAGGCCTCTACACTGGAAAAATTCTACACAGACCCAAATGCTCTCACGACACCCATGGCAAACTTTGGTTTCAAGCACCATTATGAGAATAATCCCCATCACCCTGAGCATTTTCCCAATGGTGAGATGCCTGACATCAATCTAGTCGAAGCAATCGTGAACGGGTTGGCTTGTATATTCGAAAGAAACAAGACTCATACTGATGTGAACTCGTGGCTTAACATTTACTACGTTGACAGGTTCACTGGTCATAACAAAGAGCTTGCCCAAAACATTATAGAGGCTCTTAAAAACTATATAACCAATGCAGATTACAAAGCCCTAGAGACCTTCCGAATGTCCATTTTTTCTATAATCGGAGAACACATCCCGTTTACAGCGTGTAACAATTGTAATCCCGACCAAGCTGAAAATCTCATACCGCATGATTTAGCATCATGTTTTCAACAAAACGATTACTGTCAAATGTTTCTCTGAGCCGTCTACCCTTCGA
Source organism: Osmerus eperlanus (assembly GCF_963692335.1). Classification (NCBI taxonomy): domain Eukaryota; kingdom Metazoa; phylum Chordata; class Actinopteri; order Osmeriformes; family Osmeridae; genus Osmerus; species Osmerus eperlanus. The sequence continues at coordinate 46,850 of NW_026911496.1, read as the reverse complement.
AGGTGTGATATTTGAGTCTGATGTGTATGACATACTATATTCATGTATTGACGTACTGAACAATGTCTTAGAAAGTGCATGGTAAAATGTTTAAATGAAGCAGATTCCAAGGAGGAACTTCGATTTAATTTCTTGTTATTCCCATAAATAAAAATCTACTCTACTGAGAAGGGACATTTAAACTCCCCTTTATGCTACTTGGAAGAGGTTGCTGTATTTTCCTTAGTTGTTAAACTGTCACTGTTAGTGTCAGTATATATTGGTAGTTACGTTTATAAAAAGTGTCATTTGCATGACAGTGAGACCTCATGTATTGTTTGAGCTCAATTGTCACTGGTTTAATAAACAACTTCCTTGTACAACATCATTCTGCCTCCTGTTTTACCGTTCACACTTTATAATGCAACAGTGAGTAAGCCAAGGATAACGGATGTTCATCTACATGACGTTTAAACCCTTGAATGTGACAGGCTTCATAACCCCGGTGTCCTGTCCTACGCCAACCTAAACTTTCACTAGTCGGATGTTTGAACCATAGTCATATGACGAGCCATGATCATCGGTTAGCTGCAAACGGTTTGGAAGATTGACCCATGGTCTGACGTATTGGTGTGGTCGGATATTCACACCTTGATTGTAAGTTTGAGGGTGTATATATACAGGATATATTGTCACTGAAAGGGGTTGTGTGACGGATAATAATAAAAAGTACATTCAACATCAAGATTCTTCAGACTCTGGAATGGAACCCTCCGATCGAGATTCTCTGCCTGTATCACGGGTCAAGCCCCTGAGAAAGCAGACACTAGAAACTCTCGAGACGTTTGAGAGTGAGGGTGCCTGTCATCCATATAATCAACAGGTCAGATTCCGCAACCGGGACTTCGGTATGTCAGCAATGGGCAAGGCTGAACTAGAGGTAGCTTTAATTTACCAATTTCAATTGCATACTAAAAACTTTGCAAATGAAACCGGAATTGATCACCCTAACCCACAGGAGTTAACCTGTGATGCCATCACAGACTACCAGAAACATCGACTGGCGTCAGTCAGTTGGTTTGTTAGTACCATGTCTGGTTATCCTTTTGACACGGAGAACCGGAGGTCTACTCTTTCACAGGCTGTGAATGTCATGGACAGATACATAACTACATGTGTCGACCTTGGTGAGGACCTGAGTCAGCTGTTGAAAAATATCAGTAACATCCGAGCAGCATGCCTGTCACTTTCAATGAAGATGTATTCTGTTAACATTGTCTTCGACATGGCTGAATTGAACCAATTGAATACCGGGGTAAAAAAGGCAGACATTGTAGACTCTTCAAATGACACGGGCGGTGCAAACGTCAACGGCTACAGCTCCACAGATGTAGAGAGCACATGTGAGGCTGAAATGCATATAATTACCAAATTGAGAGGATCCGTATTCGCCGCCAATGGCGAAACCATGATCAACGTCCTTTGCAGGTATTTAATCCTGGAATATCTCAATAGAAAACCAGTGAAGTACAGGCCACTCGATCCGGATACATGTGCACGTGTCATCTCGACAGCTGTCGATTTTTTCTCTCAAATTGCAGTAGACACCAGTTTGTTACAATTCAAGAGATGGAAGTGTATTGCTGCATGTTGCCTACTCGGGATGATTGATGTATACCTCCCAACCGCAGACGATGGCCTCTGTATAGAATTAGGTTTAATCTCCCTCTTCGGAAAGTTGAAACCTGACGACCTTACAATATGGGAACTTTGTAACATTACGAAGTCGTTGACAACGAGTTGTGTGGTGTGCAGCACTTTGTTTGTTAGTCCCACTGTGCACAATTCTCTACGGAAGATATCCTCAATGTCATGTTGCAAGTGTCAGGATGATAGGAAGAGGGAACCATGTGATTAGGGTCTATAAAAACGATCTCCCGTCCAGGGTATACAAATACGCCCTCAGGGACATCATCCGCACTGTGAAGAAATGACCAAATCTCTTACCAGTAAGCTGAAAAATATGACATTGATAATATGACTACAACGGATTGATACCTTAGCCGAAACTGTATGAAGTGTCAATGTGAGATTTCGGAAGCACGTCTTTCTGTACGACAAAAAAAAAAAAAGGAAGCAGTCTCTCCCGGAACCCAAAGTGCTTGCATGATACGTGCATGCTGTGCCACTGTCCTCTATTCACATAATGTCCAACTGTAGCAAACATGTCAGCATGAACGGTAGTTTAATTTGATTGTCTATGTTATCATATGGCTATGACTGTGTCTGATTCTGACGTTGTTTAATAAAATACATGTACATCAACCTTTCGTATTATTCGTGTAGTTGGACGATGAAGGTGTATGCCATACCACTAATTGGTATGACTTGACTAATGTCAAGGCGGGACCTTGACATTAGTCACTTGCTGTAAGTGAGTGCTTATATAGATAAGCTGCCAGTTAGACTTAAGTTGTCAACTTAGATGTTCAAATTCTAGAGGAGTCTTGCGATGTCATGGGCAGGTATCTACGCGGCATCCAAAGTCAACATTGAGATGTCTAACCCCAGGCGTGATGTCTACACAGAGACTTCTCAACTCGTTAAATGCTTCCTAGGGGAATTTACAGGAGTGCTTAAACCTAGCTGGAAAGAAAAGGAACCTATGTCAACGATGAAAAGGGTTGTTGGCAAATTATTGGAGAAGCACGCCAGAGTATACAATGGTAGGTAATACGTCTATGTCTCTAGGCAATAATTACAATGGCATAAACTCAAAGCTGTTACGCTCAATGTCGTCTATATTTGTTGTTAAAGGTATGATCAGGACAATTTCTTGTGCTGACATAGAGGACAATGCGAAGTTAGTCGGTGTAGTAGCAATTCACCTTTTTGAAGACGGGATCGTCAACTGGGGCCGTGTCGCCAGCCTGTTAGCCTTTGGAGCTGTAGTGTGTCAACATTTAAAGGACGGGGGCGTGGACAACTGTGTAGAGTTGGTTGGAGAGGACATAGCTGTCTACCTGGCCACCAACCAGAAGACTTGGCTAGTCGAAAACCACACCTGGGTAAGCTGTGTAACGGCCTAACGGATGACGTTTCCACTTGTGACACTGAGTGTAAGAGTGTAATCTAATGTTAATTACCATTTTTGTCACAGGACGGCTTTGTCAAATTCTTTCAAGTGACAGAAGTGGAGTCCACATTGAGGAAGACAATTGTGAAATGTGTGGACATTGTAGCAACACTGGTTTTGTTGACACTGAAGAAGTTCTGAATTCCAGCCTCTGCTCTGGTGTTACATTTACACATTTTGAAATGTAATAATAAAGGCTTAAATCACACGCTTAAACCGTATATTCGTTCTTTATTTGCTACAAATGGTTTATGTCAGTGTTATTACACATGGTGGTATAGATAAAAATTATATATTTGGAGACAAATCAACGTACACAATACACATACAATATAATATTCAGTTCAGTCTTCGTCTTCGCGTCGGTGTCGCTACAACACATTTTTTATTAATAAGGGTCGCTCAGTGCAGCGCCGGTCTCCTCTGTGAAGTCACAACATCCCCATTCTAATTGATAAGGGTCGCTCAGTGCAGCGACTGTCTCATCGGCGAAGTGACTGAAGTTACCGAAGTTGCAAGGGTCGCTCAGTGCAGCGACTGTCTCATCGGAGAAGTGGCCGAAGTCCCAACACCCTCCTTCAAATTTGTAAGGGTCGCTCAGCTCAGCGACGGTCTCTGCTGTTGAGTCCTTGGTGGCCACATCGGAACTGTTGTGTAAGACACAGGAGCCCACGACTACGTTATCGTCGGTGATGTGTAGTGACTGCAAATCACATAGACACTTAATATGGGGGTCTGAAATCCACACAATCTCAGAGGTTTCGTCAATCGTGCAACCTCGGAATACGCGTATCAGTTTGTCGTCTAGCATCCGCACAATCGCAGAGGGTTTATCATTCTTGTAAGCTTTGACTAAGCATGCCAGTTTGTTGACTACCATCCACTTAATCTCAGAGGTTTTGTCAATCTTGCTAGCTTTGAGTATGCATGTCAGTTTATTGTCAAAAATCCACACAATCTCTGAGATTCCTTTAATTTGACAATCTTTGAGTATTGATGCCAGTTCCACTAGACTCAACACAAGGTTGGGTGTTTTGCAAATCTTGCAAATCTTGCAAGCTTGGAGTTTGTTGTCAACTTGACCTTTAGTTGCGTCACTCCAGATGTTATCCAAGACACGTTTCCAGTAGTGGTTTGACTTTGAATGTGTTAGGGGTTTGTAAAATGTGTCCCCTGCGGTTTCGACGGCTCCGATTGCCTTTAGGACGTTGACGATGTCCAGTATCCTGCGTATTGGAATGTTTAAACGTTTAGCAAAGTTGCTTACACGAAACATTCTTGGGTCACTACACATGTAGTGATACGTGACATTGCTTTGATGTATCAGGCTATTTTCTTTGCAGATTGGCATCTTATACTGCTTTGTGTTGAATGCGAATCCTTTCTGATTTTTAATCACCAGCCCAACACCTTGCAGAACGTGAAGGCTATCATTTAACCTGCGATATTTTACGTTCAGTATATCGGATGCAGACGCGCAGGTAAAAGTCTTTGGCAATTCCCCCATCTGATTTAGGAGCTGTTCAGTCAGTCTTGTCATCTCGGCATTCCTGTGAGCTGGTTTCTTAAGAGCAGGTTCCTTACGAGCAGCACACCGGGACATCGTTGTTGACCGTATAGTATGCTGATAAATCTCCTCAGAATTAATGTTGAAAAGACTTTATATCCCAAGTTTAACAGCTTAAATGCTGCCAATGGTTTAGTCATCAATACATTAGTGTCTTGTGCATATCACCAAGGACACCTTATATGTGTTGCTAAAGGGTTGAACCCCCTCAGTTTATGCAGTCTTGTGGTGAGCACTGAGGTTGGCTGTAACAGTCAAGGTCGGCTGTATCAGTCGTTGTTGGACGTAACAGTTTTTTTTATGTAACTGTTCACCCCTTTATAAACCCCCTCATTCAGCTTGTCCACAACTATAGCTGAAAGGTTATATCCCATCGGACTCAGAATGGAGAATTACATAAAGGGTGACATTATCGGCGAAGGCGCCTTCGGAGTCGTATACAAAGTCAAATGTAGGGAGACAGGAAAATCATTTGCCTTGAAGCATTACGTCCGCGGTGTGGAGGATTCGACAGTGAGAGAGATGTCATGTCTCGCTTCACTGAGTGGGCATCCTAACATAATCCAGATGCTCGATTGCTTCGTAGACAATGGAACACTCGCCATGCTCATGCCCTGCCTACCCTACAATCTGAGCGAACTGATTCACAACAAACAAGCTGAGAAATCCTACTTAAATCGAGACCTGCCGCCACAAGCCCTCCCGTTGAGTTTTGTGGCTCATTTTTCTAGCCAAGTGGCCAATGCTCTGTCCTACATGCACCGATTGAGTATAGTGCACAGAGACCTGACACCTTTCAACGTGCTACTGACAAAAAATCTCACTGTCAAGGTGGCCGACATGGGCCTTTCCAGACAAATCTCAAAATGGATGAGCTTGAATGTGGTCACTGTGCCATACAGGGCTCCTGAATTGTTTGGTGAAGGTAATTTTGGAAATTACACTTGTTCCATAGACATGTGGAGTCTGGGTGTAATGATAGCGGACGCCATGGAAAGAAGGATTGTATTTCGTGGGTATGACAATGCGACCCACATTGAGCGCAGGGGTGAAACTGTGCCCACCTACCAGCTCATTTTTACGTGTCTATGTAATCCTATGACTATAATACCTACTGCAATGGGATGTGATGTCGTTCGAAGAATCGTCTTGAAATTATTGGCCGTCTATGGGATCAACAGACTTATGGCTCACGAACTGTTACAGGATAGAGAGTGGATGGCGCTTGCGTCTTGCATGACTGAAGAAATTAAGAATGTGGTCAGAAACCAGGTTGAGCGAAGTTAAAAAGAGGACTGTGTGTGTATAATGTTTTTTATTTTTATTAGATCTTTACAACACTGTGCACACTTTTATTCATTCTGTGAAATTGTACATGTATTATTCTACAATGTCAGTATAAATCTACTATATTCAAACGATTTGTTATATTAGTAGTAATGTCATGACATAATGTGTTCGTTAGTGCATGATACAGGATTGGAGTTTATAATAGTTATTACAAGACCCTCGTATCACGCCATGAGAGTCGTTTAGTACTTCGTAATAATAAACTCTTGAAATCGACTTGTTGTACATGTTGCGTCATTCGACATCTCCCTGCAATACAATATGGTCTGTTCCAATTACATCTACCATGCAGGTGTTTTTATCATCTTCACAATGTGTGGGTTGGGAGAAACTTGGACCTTCACATGTACCATCCGATTTATGTATAAACACAGGGTTGAATAGATGATCGATTTGGTTGACAGATAATTTTGCCAAGTTGTATATGTAAGAACCATCAATTTTGACAGATATCAGGTAGTACAATCTCAGGTTTTGGTCTCTATGTACCATGATAGCGTAACGGCATCTTGTATGGTCTTTACCGTGCAACTCGTGTGGACCCTCTGGACTCCAACATACAAGAATGCAACATTTCAATCTGTCGGACAGTCGTTCCATCTCTGAGCAATGACACATGTTTGTTTTAATTTCAGAGATGACCTTGAATTCTTCTTCTCTGGCTTGTAAAATGCTTAGTAAAGTATGAACGGGGTTATGATGTCCCAGGTTGACAAGCTTGATATCGCCCTCACCTTTCAGGTGCATTACAACATTCAGGGGAATCGGTAGCATGAGGGTGGTATCTTCTGACCCGTCACCGGTGAACTTGAAAAACTTTCTATGACCACTGCCTTCTTGTTCGACTGGAGAAATAACAGTATCAGGGTGTGATAGGACTTGACGTTGTGTTTCACATTTTACATCCTCTAACTTTAGGTCACGAGCGGACGTTGTTTCTACTTCTGAGTTTCGTTTCATGTTAGAATCACATTCTTGCTTTTTAAAAGGTTGTTCCATTTTTGTATCTTCTGAAGATTCTAAGTTTGTCAATTTTCTTTTAAGAGGGGTTTTGATTACTCTTTGTGTACACGATTGAACCCCTACTTCCATGGGTACATGTTGCTGATGCAGAGTGAGTATGATGTTGCGTATCTGATTCTCATAGTCGTTGAAAAAATAACCTGGAGTGTAAGATACACACATAGCTTGTTCTATGTCATCATCAGAATCCGTCTTGACCACTTGAATACATCTCCCCTGAATGAACGTACTAAGTCTTTCAAGGGATGAGTCTTTCAGAAGTTTGATTTCATCTAACACACTTGTGACATCACACTCAAGTATGTCAAAACCGAAACACTGCTGTATTGTAGCCAATTTAATGTTAGCTAGTTGCAAATCGTCGTCCACAGTTGTTAACATGGCAACTTCTTCAGATAGAGTCCTAACGGTTAGTTTGAGCTTGATGTTCTTGTCTTCATGGAAAGCGATGGAACGTGAAAGCTCCTCGATTTGCTTAGACAACATGTTGTCCAGTGATCTCCTTTCAAGCTTAAAATAATCTACGATTTTAACTTGGTCACTTCTGAGCACTTCTGTTGTAGTCTTTAGCGAGGATATTGTCTCTAGAAAGGCGCCGCAGGACCGTGTTAGACTGTCGATTCGAGCATTAAATTCTGCTTTTGTTTCTAAATGTCGTTTATGCGTTTCGGCACTTGTGGAGTCTTTCTTGGCTAGCTGAGCTGTCAACTCATCACGTTGCACACTCCACCTCATCCTCTCTGCTTCAGATAGAGTAGTCGCGGTTAGTTTGAGCTTGATGTTATTGTCTTTATGGAAAGCTATGGCACGTGAAAGCTCCTCGATTTGAAATAGCTGCTTCGACATCATGTTGTCCAGTGAACTCCTTTCAAGCTTAAAATCATCTACGATTTTAACTTGGTCACTTCTGAGCACTTCTATTGTAGTCTTTAGCGAGGATATTGTCTCTAGAAAGGCGTTGTGGGACCTTGTTAGATTGTCGATTTGAGCATTAAATTCTGCTTTTGTTTCTAAATGTCGTTTATGCGTTTCATCACTTGTCGAGTCTTTCTTGGCTAGCTGAGTTGTCAACTTATCACGTTGCACACTCCACCTCTTCCTCTCTGCTGTGTGCTCATTTGTTATTCTACTCATATCCCTAGTGAGGTCATCGTATAACTCTCGATACTTGTTCAAACGGTCTTGTAATTCATTGAAACGAGTGTCTCTTTCGATGCTCTGTGTACGGTGTTCTAAATCACAATGCTTTGACAGCTCCTCTTTTTGTTGCAAGGTATCCTGAGTGCGGTACAAACGACTAGACATGTCCGCACAGTCGGCTTGTAAACGGTCGATTTCCTTCCTAGCGGATGTCAACTCGTTCTGCTGTTTTACATATTCATTTCTCACAAGGACAAGTTTGTCACTGCGTTGCTTCAACATTGAACTGAGAGTACATCCTATATCAAGTACAGTGTCCCAGTGTATCTTGAGGGACTCAATGACGTGACTGGGAGACGACGGGGAAACTCTGCCAGACACCAACGTGTCAACGAGTGTTTGCAGATTGTCAAAAGTGTTGCAGATCGCATCCTCCTTCTCGAGGGATTCCAATAAATCCTTAACGATAGTTACGAATTGATGTTCGAGATCCCCCTTTACAATACTCGCAATGTATTTCAGCGCTTGATCAGCTTGTTTAACATGGTCTGCAGTTTGTAAAAACCTAGTCTCTCTAAATGTATCTCGTAGACTTTTACCCAGTCTACGGATAATAAGATCGTAACAACCACACAATTCCATAGCCACACCAAAGCCTATTGTGTCGCAAGCTTTCGTTTTTTCAAACGCTTCAAACCACTTAGCCAAGTCTCCGAAATTCGTCTCAAGTGCATCGACTGCTATTAAGGTTTCGTCAAGGGAAATTCTTGTGCGAGGTTGGACAGCCAGGGCTGTTGACATGTCCGATTCCGTGTTAGATGGTGAGGATTCCACCTCGGTAGCCGAAGGGAATAGTTTTGATATGATATCGAAGAGCATTACACGAGAATCGCTTCCAGTATTGAATTGAAGTTGATGATCTACGGCTCTCATCTCCATTGTCTTGTGATGTTGTAAGGTATCGGTCCAAGAACCTGTGTCGGTTGAGACCGCTGAGGGTTTGCCTGTCAGCAGTGCAGCCGATGCTCTCACGATGTCTCTGTCGACATTCCTTTTGCCACAACCACCAGCCTGGGTCGTTTTCGTCTTCGACTGCTTCACTTTTGGTCTTGCGCTTCTTTCGCTGTTGTCTTTGTTGGTCTTCGTGTTCTGTGAACGGTGAGATGTTTTTCCTTGATGTGAAGCTTTCTTGATGGCATTCTTGTTCTCTTTCTTGTCCCCAGTAACAACTTGAGCCGTGCTCCCACCACAAGGCGATCGGGTTCGGTTTTGGTCTTTTGTTAGACAGGGTGAACAATGGCGAGCTGGGTATTTGGAGCTCCTTCTGTCCTTGACTTTGGTCGACTTCCAACGCTCTCCACTTGTCGACTTCCCATTTTTCCTCACCGCTTGACCTGTAGACCCTACGGTGATTGAGGCAGTATCTATATTCCCAGTCTGCCCGACCTCGGATGTTTTGAAGGTCTGGCGGTGGGGTTTCCGATCGTCTTCCAATACATCCATTGTCTGCGTATCGAGAGATTGTAGCGCACAGTGTAGTGCAGGTGCCACCGAGGAGCAATCTGTCTATTTGCGACACAGCTGGAACCCTCCTGGGTTCAGGCTCGCACACCGCGGGTGATATTCGATAAGCGTAACCGCACCGTTGACACAATTCAGCCTTATATCGATCACGCGATCGTAGATGCTGGTCAACTCTCAATGTGGTGTTAAGTTTACCCAGCTCTTGACACCAACGGTCCAGGGAACCGCAACACAAGGCTGTGAGTATCACTGCCTCATAGGGAGCATGTATAACGTCTTTGGTAATCTTTCCTCCTAAACACCTGGTCACCTCTAAATTCATCCATGTGAGCCTCACGCGCAACCACTGAGGGGAGGATGGAACTGGTAAGAGGTGAGTGTGATGATTAACACTTTGCCGTGAGAGACTTGACATGTCGGAATCCTGCTGCCACAATACACACGTCCCCCACAGCGCGCGTTGCGGATCGGGTATTGCAAGGACGCCTTGCTCATGGTGGCTGTGTAACCTCTCGAGGGTTAGCCTACTCTGCTCGTGCAAGACTTTGAATGCAAGCGGAGCTCCGAGTGTGGATAATGTCTCGCTTACCAGTTTTGAAGCAAGAGTATCCCTTTCTGCAGAGTCTAAGCTACGTAATGTAGCAGCCAAGACGGTGTGGACATGACGGTTCATGCTGGTGTATATTCTTGATACCAGCATCTCGGGTTGATGACCTGAAACGGTGTCCCCTGTGAAAGTATATGCCTTGTAGTGCGCTACCGTATCGGAAGGTGTGATCATTTTCACCCAGGCTAACGGTGCTCTGGCTAAAACACTGATTCTTTTAACCTTGTGGCCTTTGGTATCAATATACGTATTGGAAAAGTGTTTGGCTGTAACAAGACCGTAGTTGTCTCCGCTATGGGCGTGCACAGCCCTGAGAAGGATATAGCACGTATTGGGAAGAACGTCTGAGTCAACGGGTATTCGAAAAATTCCGTCAAATCCGGGCTCCGTCAGCGTTACAGATAGGGGTATGCGTTTCTCTATATCAAACATTTGCACCCAGGTGTATTCCAGTCGCGCTATGTCAGCTACGTCGTCAAATCTTATTGTCACGTGGCGGGTAGCGCTCCAGTCGCCTCTCTGACAGGGTTCCATCGTCAGCCGTTCAGCCCTGGAACAAATGACTATGTAATCAATAGTCTTCAATAACAACTTTAGACTTCTCCGCAATCACACCTTCCGATACAACATGGCAGTCACATTTATCCTCTTGTGTAACGTCACCTTGGACTGACATAGACACGGACGGCTGATCATCTTGAGGGGAATGCGAATTCCCGCCCTCGTCTTCGCAGTCCTCCTCTGAACGATCTTCATCGCTGTAAGACTCCCTGTCGCTGAGTTCGAGATAGCAGCTACGAGTGGTATTACATTCGAAAGCCTCCATATACTCAGTCATAGCCGCAAAGTCTTCAATCCCCATGATATTCTCAGCTGCTTCAATCGTGGCGTTATCAAACACAGAGTGACCAGTTGACTCAGAGAGAAGTTGAGTCTGCTTCAAGGTCTCCGCACTGTCTCCGGTGTCAGATTCCAGTCTGTTTAAATCTTTGTATAGTCTCATAATTTCTTCAACTGCCTCTGGTTTCTTACCGAGGCTGTGTGTGATGTTTAAGTACACGTGTAGGTTATCATTGCATCCTACAGACCCTTGCCGACCCCCTTGGACTCCCTGCCACCCGTTGTCAAAAGCTTTAACACCATAATGTGTGCAGATTACATCTTTCAACCTTTTAAAGGATATGGCGCGAATGCCTTTAAACAGCTCCACGTCATGGCGGAGGACAGAGTCCGATGTGTTATCAGTCATAACCTTGTTGATCTCGAAAAGTTCAATTGAAGAGTTAGGTCGTATTAGACACCATTGGCCATACACACTGTACAGCGTGAGAATAACGTTTCTACATCCACTAATACTTCAGAAAATATAGGCTGGCTACATTTCATACAAGATGTGTACATCTGTTTCAAGTCAGTAAACGTGCAGGTGTTGACATCCCTGGTGCTGAGTGGGACGTTTATCATGGTCGCACCACAGCATGAAGACCCAAATTTCAGTTGTTCAAAGTCAAATTCGACGTCAATGTTTTTTGGGTTACCTCTCACCTCAGACGAGTGGAAGGTCTGATTCTTTAGACATCTAGAGCACCTCAGGTCTCCCTCGTCCTTAGGCGGCTGCGGACCTGGTTCTCCGGGTACAAGGAGTATCTGTTTGTGATTATGGTCCACCCAGTTAATGTAGCAGTTTAGCACGGCGTACAGTAGCATTTGACACTCAGGCTTTAATTCACTCAGCTTATGAAAATGCTCACTGTGAATAATGTCAACAGCTTGACGCAGTTCAGGTAGACACGCAGCCGCCATTTCCAATGGTTGATCGGTTGTGTAAGCGACGGCAAGGTTGTAATAACAACTCAGACTCCATTCTGAATTGAGTGTAAGCATAGGGTGTCCAATGGTTTTCACCACTTGGAAGGCTTTGGTGAGTTTTGCGTAGTAAGATTTCTTCCTCATCGAAAAACTTAATTTCTGCCATCTAATTGAACCTCCAACGGAGTCTGAGTGGACTTTCTTCCTTTTCCGATTGATGACTTTATGGACATCAACATTCTTCACAGGCTTATTACGACCCTCCTTGCCAAGCTCGGTCTTACACACAGATGACTCAAAAGGTATGGATTTTGGTTTACGTTTATTGTCTTTACTAGTTAGGTTTCTTGACAGAGTTGTCAATGTGTCACTACTCTGAGATGTAATTGCTATAGATGTCTCATGTAAACTGTTGAACGGACCAACTTCAAAATATTGGGTTTGTAAGGCGTTGTCTTTGTTGTACTTCAATGGTCCGTCCAAGTCATGGGTGTAAACTCTCGCAGTAGGTTGATACTTCAGCTGTGGGTCTTTGTAACAATGTTGGTTGGTTAAGAGGGTCACGGACTGTCGTTTACGCTCTGGTTGGATGTCCAACCGATTTGTGAGGAAATCAACAGCCGTGGTTCTAAGTGTGTGTAACTTCTCTGTAGACTCCTCCTCATTTAAACCCAGATCTTCCTTTTGGTACCTATAAAAGTCAGCCAAGACAGCCAGTCTGATCATAACCTCCCGCCCCTCCATTCTTGACAGTTGTTCCTTGTTCGGGAATGTGACTTTAAAGTCTTGTGATCCGATTAAGACTAAGGATAGATCATCCCAAAGATCGTAACAGAATTTGTAAGCGTCTTCGCAGTCTGGTAGATTCGTCTTAGCCATCAACATCTTCACTATTTGAGCCTGTATTCGGGGTGTAGACGTGTTATCTCTCGATTTAGAATGGCATACTCTGCTAAGACACTCCAGGTAAGCCTGCAAGAGGATGGATTTTGCATAACGACGGGACCACACGACTCTGGTATCCTCTACCCCTGCCCTTCCAACCCCTTTGCGCCGGTGCTTCTCAATTCCCCCGTGGTGTTGCATCTCTATTGTCCAAACCTTTTCCCCAACGAGATCCTGAAAGTGCACGCTGAGCACCTGGGACACTTCTTGGCTTTACAGAACGTGCCTCAGATGGATGGAGATTTTGAAAAGACTCTCTTTCTGGGTCTGTGTAAATTGTTTACTCGGGAGAAGGTCCTTTCACTTTACAAGACGATCCTGACTGACCAAGTGCTGACTGAAAATGTTGTTGATGTACCCTATGAAGACAATGACGGAGAGCAGTCCTACCCGAGCATTTTTGTTAACTTCAACAAAAAAAGAGCAAGTCAGATTGTGTCTTTACTTCGCAAGTTGCTTGAGTTATTTAACATTGACGAGCTTCGCAATGGTAAAATGACGTACCAACAAGGAGAGGAGCCTCACCATATCATCTTTCTTTACCTCATTCAGCTACTGGCAATATTTATGAGCACCTCCATCGAGGACCAACACCTTGCTGTCATTTTGAGTGTTGCATCGGCTGTCTTCCTGGAAGTGAATTTTCGCAACCCCTTGGGCGCCGCAACTATACTTCGTCCGATGTTCATTCCTTACTACGCTGAACAAGTGAGTGGTAAAAACCAAGTAGGTGGTAGGGAGCAGGAATGTCCTGAAACGAGATTGCGATATTACAAACTCTTCACAGGTTATGAACTTGACAAGGATGGCACTGACGTATCGGAGGTGAACATGGATCTACAATGGACCGATGTCAGTATACTGGAACGTATGCAAGGGTATAAGATCGTGGAAGGTGAAAGTAAAAAGCTGTGGTTCGTGTCACCTCAGATGGGTGATCGAATGTTAATGGTTAATAATGGCGCATTTCCAATGATGGGAGAACAGACAGGTGAAAAACCCATTAGGCTCTGTCATTATCTGATGTCCGATAATGTAATGGCTTACATTCAGTGCGCTGTATTTGGTACAATATCTAACATGCTACCATGCCATGCAAACAGTGACTTCAGTGAGGATGTGATGTCAGCCCTCAACCATTCAATGGTTAAATTCTCAAATGCAATTCGTCACCAGAGCGCAAACTTGATGAGAAATGTGAATACACTGAAAAAGACATGCCTGGTCACCACCGCGGTAGGGTTCAATGGGCAGGATAAAGGCAAGTCATTACAGTTCGGTAACGTTTTCACTGGCCCTGAAGACAAGAGACCCCCTCCGGTTGCCGGCAGAATGGGAGTTTTCACTTCAATGGCTCTGGGACTGTCAATTGACACCACGATGAAGAATATGTTGACCATTGCATTGCATGAAGATTCTACAATGGCTAGCGGTGCTAATTTACACAAGATGTTGTCTACAGTTTACAGGCCTTCGGGGTATACCCAAATTGTGAACGATATTCACTTCTATGGGCGTTATCACAACACCTTTAACAAGGGCGAATTTACAGAGGTTTCGTTTGTCAAATCCATGAAAGACCCCATCTACAACAGCAACTTGCACAATGAGACGCTGTCAGACTCGAGTAAGTATCAGCTAACCATATCACACGGAGCCTTGCCGATGTGCACGCTTACCCTTGCCATGACCATGAGACAGACCGTGATAATGGTTATGGGATACTTTTGCACTGAGCTAGCACGTGTCATTCACACTCCCAAGGTAACCGATGTTAACTTGTGTAGACAACTCCCCGTGCTATCTATGCCTGCAAAGTTTCTACACGGAAAGGATGATGATAGCACCAACACGTTTGACGCATCTTATGGCATGTCGCTAAAGTTAACCGGACCAGTCTTCACTAAGAAGTCAAACATGACAGGTAGCAACCATTCAGACTTGGATGACATGGAGTGGTTGCAAGCTACCGACAAACATCTCCCTGAGTACATGAGGATGTCTCTAAACATGATAGGTGACACGAAAAAGGAGGTTGCGAAGATCATGACGGAGAAGAATATGAGATACAATCGTGTGGAGTTTCAGTTAGAGGGGCGGGTGTTGACATTCGCCTCTATGTTTGCTAATGAGGAATTCATGCTCCACGCACCCATGATGGCGCTGTCGAACATGATGATATTCTCCGGCAAGAACAACAACAATTATGCCACTGTCAAGCTCTCTAAGCACGGCTGTTACTACACTGTGAGGGTTTTCAACAATGACTGCATTGACACATCATTTTACAGCCAAAGTAAAGATGTCAACCGTCCCACTGCTGAGAAGACTACGGTCGATGACATGGTGGATCGGATCAAGAAAGGGGTGTCTTGTGTCTTACCTAGGATAGCCGTGAGTCGTATCAAAATGATGGCTCCTGAGCTGAACGAAACAGATTTCAGATTACTACTGTTGAAACTTAAGAACGACAACATCAAGGTGACTGGAGAAGAAGAATATTCATCTTACGCATCTTCTTCCATGGCGTCAGAAACGAGTAGCCGTGTTTCTAATGACCATCAGTATGATAGGAAACGGACTACAGATGACGTAACAGGTAGCCCTGAGAAAAAGAAACTCAACGTTGAAGACGAACTGACCATATTTGACAGCTACTTTGAGTCAGATTGAACGAAGTCTTGATAGCGAATTGACCACGGATTTGACACCGACTTAAGCTTCGGATTTTACCACCCCGATTGAAGACACGTATATATCCTATATGTTGTATTTTTATGGTGTATTGTATGTGTGAAATAAAAACAAATGTTAACCAGCCACATCATCGTCTATACTTTCTTTATTAGACATTCACAACGTGATGATAAGTTGTATTAAAAGTATCACGGGGGTCTGCAATTCAGGAATGTATGAAATGTATAATGTTCAGGTGTAACAGTTCAACTAAAACCACCATTTGCCTGTAAGCACATCCGAGAGTGTGCAAGTCCTCTCTCACGGGGAAAATGAATCGATTTTCCATGCTGCCGATGGTGCTCCCTAATTGACCATTGCAGACTCTTGGTACCCTCATTTTATTCCGAGAATCAAGTCTAACAAACTCCTCCATGGCTCTGTCGTAATCCGACTCTCCACAGTAAGAGAGTTCAAGCTCCCCCTGTTCAAGACGGGCACAGATAAGAGGGTTGAGTATTCCGCTGACTGAAATGAGCCTATGAGAGTTGGAGTTGGAGTTATCGTCGGGACCGGTAATCTTGGTAAATTTGCACCTAAGAGGCTGATCGTTTTGGTGTGACACCCTCGCCACATTGGGGGGGTCAAATGAACACATTCCATATATGTTCATGAAGTCATAGGAGGAGGAGGAGCTGCTCTGATTTTCGACATGCTCTCTCACCATACTCTTTATGTCTGACAAGGCTTTATTTCTAAGTTCACAGTACACACGTCTGTACTCCTCATCGATGGTCTCACATCGATGCTCTCCTGATAACGGTAACCGACGCCTCTTGGCAGGTGGACCCCCGCCGACTCGCGTCTGCTCACTCGATTGCTTCCAATTGGGTAGTATTCCATAACACGCTTTAATTACCGTGGCAACAAAAAACAACTCAGGGATGCCTTTGCTTAATCCGACCGTCAAATGTCCCGGTCCGCACGTGGACATAATAAGGTACGATCTCTTTCTTGGCTACCTAATAAATGAGTTGGAGTGTACAACCGCGACCAAGGTCTGTCTCTCCAGTAAAGCCTTAATAGAATGTCTGACGAAGCACAGAGAGCTGATTTCAGGTCCTAACGTCTGGTCACCTAAAGTTCGAGCCTATGTTCACTTTGAGGATGGAAGTCACGGCCAGTTTGCAGTCTTAAAACCTAGCGGTTCAGCAACGGTTCAGTTACTGGGAAAGTTAGTACCTGTGTACTGTAGACTGTGCTTCTTGTCCGAGTGTCACGACCACGCCAGGGCTGAGGCTCAGGCTTTGTTGGTAAGCCTGACAGGGTTAAGGGACCGCGGGAATGAGGTCATCGAATTCGAAATCAGAGTTTTGACGTATATAATAGACAACTTGTCAAGTACGCCCCCCTGTGAATGGGGGGAGGTGTGTCAGTCACCTGATGTTTCAGTTGAAACCAAGATAGCAGTTGAGCTCCTATGGCCTCATTTGGTGTTAGTGTATGCTGGCAATCGCAAGCTTCTGTTGTGTAATCTGGAAGTGTTCTTCATCAGACCCCAAGACTCTGTGAATTTGTGTCCTAGTGAGCTTAGGGCTGCTCTATTCGTACATGGTAAACATGACCCAGTCTCTCTGCGTAAGGAACGCCACCAAAAACCAATGGCTATGTACAGAACAAAATGTCCCGTTATTCAGCCGGGCTCGAAACGCAAGTTTAACCGTGACACCTCGAGATCGAGACCCCCTGCCGGCAACCCGCTACACGAGTCTCGACTGTCCCGCCTTTGCTGGCTGGGAGCCCTATGGATACTGGACATCGAGTGCAACAAAGATGTCCTTCACTGGCTTTACAAACCCGAACCGTGTAGAACATAAGACGAATACGATTAGCCAACCCGAGTTGCCGTCACACTATAGCAACGCCGTAGACTGTCCCGACAGACCCGATGAAATGCTTAGGGAGGAAGGGAGCTGTGTGGTGAAGTTAGAAAACAACGTTCTCCTCCACGTGCTGCATGTAAACACCGTTGGGAATCAGAAGTTCAGGGCTACTACATTCTCAAAACACCTTAGGAAAAACGCTCGAATGCAGTCCAATACCACTAAAACCAAGTTGCTGAGCAGACTGAGGTTTGTCTCAGACAAGAAGAAGCTATGCTCCCAGCATGGCTATAAAAACACCCGCATAGAGTTCTCATCTAAACCCAGTCGCAGCGCCAACTACACGTCCAACGCTAATCATCTGCTACAACCCTACTTTAGAGGAGTGTTTGAGACAATTGCTTTATCGCAGGGAACCTGCATTGTGTCGACTAAACCCTTTACGGTTAGCAACGAGAACCTGACATGTTACATATACGGAGTGGCCAACCCTTTAACCGTGGTTATCCGCATGAAGAACACAAAGAAATATTTCCACACACCATTCTTCTTCTCCTCTGTCAACGTAGCCGGAGAGGAAACCCGACACCAGCTCTTCTCGTCCATGTCTATCAATTCGCAAAAAGTGAGAAATGTAGCTGAAGAGCTTCCAAATGCGCTGGGTAAAGTGGCAAAGTTACTGGAGATGCACTCGCATCTCAACAGGCTCTGCTGTGAGCTGGCTCAGGAGAGGCGAGGTATGTTGACGTCACAGGAGAAGATGTGTCTGGTATACCTCACGGAGACATACTTCATAGAAGTAAGAGACCGCAGTCACTCCAAGTACTGGCCAGACTACAGGGAGGCTGTGAGAGGCGTATTTGTTCAACGTTACCGTAGCAACCTCTCTTCCTTCCAGGATAAGGTCTTAACAAATTATCATCTAAAAAACCCTGAGTTTATTAACTTAGTCCCATGGCTACTCGATAATCCGAGTGTTATGCACGACCAAATTATCGTCTCACACGAGGCGTACTTGAGAGAGGAGGGTAAAGTGAATGCTAGAGCAGAGTTGATTGCAACGGTTGACAATCACGTCAACCTGAACCCCGTCTGCTGCCAACCACATGGATTTCCTGGCTTTGAAGACGTTGATTTCACAGACCTCGGATACAGTAAGCAGACACTTCGACTCGCCTTGAGCAAATCTCAGAGTTCCCTGACACTCTGACCATTCTCCAACAACGGCTAACGTTAGTTGTGCAGTGGTTGGAATTACACTTCTAGCTTACAGTCGACAGTTGTAGTCAGTGAGTGTCTGCAAATTATTAATTAAGAGACAGGGTGTTGAATGTATATAGTAGAGCTAGTCTTTTGTGACAATGGCCATGGCTAGAGACAACTCTCCCATTATCCACCGAGTAGCGTCCTCAGCTACTAGTACCACACCTATTCTAAGGGTGTGGAATATTATAAACACACACTTTGAATCGCTAATAGCTACGGCGGACAGGTCTAACTCCAAGAGCAGAGCTGAAATCAACATACAGTCTCAGGTGAAGGAGATGCAAGACCTAATGGGCACGTGTAGCAGACGGCTGAATTCTATAGAGGCTTACATATCAGAACTACAGATAATGGAAAATGTCGCTCTGAACGATTGGCAATTGCAACAACCCCTATCCTCGGAACTGGCCGGAGAATGGCATTTTCTATACATGGAAGACAATAGTATTTTCGGCTACATGAAGTTGGTGCCAGGAAGCATCTCGGTTAATACTGACAACGGGTCCACCCCTGTCAAAAGAGGCGAATTCACCATCCCACCAGGAGTGTCAAGAGAGGCGAACGAAGTGACTGATGACAATTTCACTTGGTTGGATAACTGTTACGATTATGCACGATGCCCTTGCTGTCAGATATCTTTCAAAGTTTCCAAGTTTTGGAAGCATGCGTTATTTGAGATTGCGGACAGGGGTAACAGAGTGCCAGCCTGGCAGTCTTTGACACGATCAGACACGCCTAGGTGGATAGTAGAAGGGAGTGCGGGCTGGCGCACTCCTATTTACAGACCCCGAAGTTTAGAAAGTACATGTGAGATTGGGCAATGTTTTGCTGAGCTGAATGTGAAACATTTCCTGTCAGACTACGACTTCTCCAGAGCCCTCGACAGCGCATTTGAGTTTCTTGCGTTACAGTTGAAAAATTGAAGTATGTTATCCTACTCCTATACACCTCGTACGTCGATGCTGTCGAACCCTGTTCAGCCTCCGAAGCCGCAGCAACAACCCATTCACAAGTCAGAGGATAGGATTTTGGAAAATGTGTGCGACGACTTGGTGACACTTGATTACCTAGTTGGAATACTGTCACAGAACCAAGGATTTTCCTTTGTATACTACAGGCCAACGGAAAAACATAAAAAGTGTGCAGGGTTGAAGATTGATCCCGTTCAGCAGCTCAATATGTTCATTCAGAGATTACGAGACACGGGGGTGATGATAGAGACGTCCCTACATACTGTCGTGGCAACAGGTAAAAAGTATTTCTGGATAAGGGTGTCGATAGCAGACTTGAGTGAACTCAGTCTGGAACCTCTCTGGATGATAAACGGGAGAGTCAGGCTCTACTCGAAACATCGATGGGTCATGATTACAATCACTGACCAGTCACTCGAGCCGTGCTTTCTAAACCCACAGTCTCAGCTGCTCGACTCTGAACCCCATAAAAAGTGGTATGACGAATTTATTACACTAGCCAAGGAATGTCTCACTTGTCACGCCGACGAGGAGGTGCACACTGATAATACCAGTGATGAAGTACATTCAAAGGACAGCGGACAGCGGCGAGCCCGCGATGAGGACACTGACGACAGCATCCGAGTTGTACACAAGCGTAAGAGGTGTGAAGTCAATCAATGCAACGCGATTATCACGGCATCAGAGAAAAAACGCAAACATTTGGACACAGACTTAGAAACGGATGAGCAAAAAAAAGACCAAGGTGAAAGAAGCGATATACCAAATGTTATACCCACAGACTTTAATAGTGAAATGCAAACCAGGCTGAAATCAAGACAGGGGCAACATGTCAAAAGGAGGGTGAACACAATATACAGCAAAACGATGAGATATTGTCGTCGCAACAACACCAGCAAACGTAACGTCGTTCACAATAAAGACCAAGCTCAACCCCTGTCACATTGGTCGTCTGTCACCCGAGCAGAGCCTCATCAAATACCATCTGCCTCGGCTATCGCGTCCCACGGCACATATGACATTGACGCTTATGCTGCTACACACACGGCTCCTGATAATCAGACTGTACAACCTTGCCAATACGAGTCGACCAACCCTTGTGTCTCTGATGAAGTGTCAAAGGATGGTAACGAATCCGACTCAATGTGTGTTGGACTCCCATCTGTCGACACGTCTCCAATTGTGACACAGACACCCTCGTCTGCGTGTCAACCCGGCGATATTCAATGTAATCTACATCCTCAGAGGGCAACGACTGAAGGTTCGCAGAGTCTATGGTGTTTGCTGATGTAGTCAGGAGTCACCCCGTCTACACTCCTTTCCGATGTCCCATCACCCTTTCCGTCTTCACATTTCACATCGGAAGGCCTGAGACCGAGCTTGTTAGCCAACAGTAACCCATATGCGGTCGGATGGAGAGAGTCGCGTGTGAGCAGGATGTCGTTGACTGTGAGCGAAGTGTCTGGTTTTCTCCCAGATAAGCTGTCTGCAAATGTCACCCCTGACGTGTTCAAAAGTGTAACAAGCATAGCGTGAAGAACATGTACAGGTGACCCGGATTCTAACGCTCTCACCGTATCCCTGTTGTTGTACTGGATGGTATTATGTCTCCTGTTAAACTGGCTGAATCCGGATAACGTGCTCCTCCAGAAATTGGTCCACATACTCAAGGTCTCCTCTAGATGGGCCACGCTGACAGAAGAGGGGTAGTTGCAGACCAGTTTAACATCGGAACCAAGTTCTGTGATGGGCTCATCGACTTTACCGTCACAGCCTTTGCTAATGATGTCTTCCAGTTGCCTTGTAACACTCTCTGCCATCTGCAGTAGCCGCCGATCCTTACAATCGCTCTTGAGTCGCTCTAAGGCCACGCGAGGGTGTCTGGTCACATCACCAAGAAACTGCTTGATCAGCAGAACCTCCTTACCTTCGGATATCATGGAAGACATCATTTTACTCAGGCTATGCGAGACGCTGGCCGACTTGTGCTCAGACACAGTACTTCCGACCCCTGATCTTAGAAATATATCTGGTAGCTCGGTCATGTTCAATCCAAACATATCAGGCTGATGGTCGCTAGCCAGAAAGCGGGACAAGTTGTCCACTAAAGGTTTACCAAACGCGTTCCCCGCGACTGACCCTCCTCCACGTTGCTGCTCTGCGCGGGATGAAAGCATTACATCAGCCAGATGTGTCAAAGAGGAGCGATCCACGCCTGTACTGGTGTATATATGTCTAGTCGATGCTGTGGTCAACCCCTGTGTGATCTTGTGAAAGAGAGCAGCCCAGCTCTTGACTGTCGGGTGAGCTCTTTTCGCCAATGAAGACAGATTTGACCCCCCTGACCAGCAACCGTCCCACATTGAGATTTGTCTGTAAAGGACCCCATCAACGGTGGCTGTGACAAGGTCTGTCTCCGTATCATAGAAGGCTAGACACGTCGCTGCTCTGCACTCGGGTATTACTGGACACCGACCATGTTCAAATGTCTTCATTATAGCCCACAAAGCAATGGTTGCCATCTTTAGCTCTGTTTCCTTGATCGGGTCTTGTTTGAGCGTGATGTCCCGTTTGACCCAGTCACGTATGAGTCTGCAGACAACATATACTTGTGTTACAGGGACTGAATTTTCCATCAGCAGTTTCAACGTGTCCGCAAGTTGATCGAGTGGCACGTCCAACACTGAAGGTAGAGCTTGTTGGTGAGCGTCTCTTTCCTGTACGGCTTCAAATGCTGCATCGGTGGGGGTGAGACCGTCCCTTACTGTCCTGAAGCTAGAGTTCGACTGCTTGTGTCTAGCCCAGCTGACATTTTCACGCTTCCACGGCTTATTGGACGTCTCGATTTTCCTCCGTCTATTTCGGTAACGTCTACCCCCACACACCGGCTTTATGTACGTGTCTCGGTGGATAGCTGAGTTTGACGACACGAGGTTTGTCACGATAGCTTTCCCCGACAACCCCAGGCTGAGAGTTGTGAGTTTCTTCCAAGGCAGAAAAAGGCAGGGTACAAAACCGGCCAAGACGGTCCATCGAATCATGTTCCTTAGAGTTGTCTTGATGTGTTCCCACATGTGGTTGGCGGAATAATGGTTGATGAGATAACGTACTAAACATGTGGCGCTCTCACTGTTACTACCCAATACGTTGTAAAGCAACAACTCCACAGAGAGGACCGGACTGAACGTGTTAACGATCTCCTCGATCACTATGGCCAGCTGAGGATCCTCGCTTACGTATACCCAAGATTCAACATCTCGATGGATGGGTATCAGCCCATAACGTTCGTAGTTGGTGTCATCAGACCGCTCCCTTCCACCTTGACAATACACTTTTTTTCTGAAGATGTCCAAGCCATAAGAATCCCCTCTGTCTTCCAAGGCAACCTCAGCCAGGTCCTCTTCGTGACAAAGCAGTTGCTCTCTGGATAGACTATTCACAGCTTTCGGCATCTCTGATGACAGGTGGCGTAAGAGTGTACATCAAACGTAACATCGGCAGTTGGTGAACGCCACCAAAGTCCTTTGTAGGATACGTACGTTTCCTGCTTAAGCGCTGCGTCTCTAAAATGTTTCGGATGTTATTTAGAGCGTTCTGTTGTATGTGTAAGAACAGACAGAGTCTGACTAACATAAGCCAAGGTAGTGAGTATTACCACTACTACCAAGAAGACAGTGACGACGACGATGACACGACTAGCGATGTCAGGGCTCCGGTGGTTAAGCTGTCCAATCTCAAGCGCAACGCTATTGACGTGACCACGGATGTGATTGTCGCGGAAAATCTACTGAGAAGACACAGTGATGATTCGAGTTTATTAATGTACCACTATAAGTGTTCCAAAGAGATGCATCAAGCGCTCGCTAAACTTGCTGGTACATCACACAGGACACACGCCGATGTAGCGTACAAGTTGGATCGTAACACTGTGCCTTACTCTCGTGACATCGTCTAACTGGACATCACCCTAAGTTGACATTCACTAGCTCAGCTATAAATTTGGCGGTTGGTTTGCGATTTCATCTATTAGAACCCCACGAGACTCGTCGAATTGTAATAAATATGGACCCGATTGGATTTCAGACCGTCAAGAATGTATACAGGTTAGATCCACTGGAGACGGTCACGCGTTTGGTGAAATCCCCCAATTTCCTAACCTTTCCTAACAACACATTTGCCGAGTATATGACTACAAAAATAATCAGAGCCTCGGCAGTCAATAGTTCCATCTCAGCCGACGTCACTGTCGAGATAGCACAGGCTCAGATGGGGGTGGCTCTATTCAGGCAACAGAAAAAGACAAGTTGTCTACTCGCTGGATTTGTCTACAAGATGCTGGTCCCCGACATAAAGGTCCCTAAGGATATGAAATTTCGCAGGAGGTACAAGATAACAGATCAACGGGAGGCTCAACAGGGTACCTATGATACGATCAGCAACGGAGTACAGACCAAAGAATACTGCCAAGTGTTTAAGCCTGACTCTAGGTTCATCACCATGCAATTCGGGAGTCTCTTGGATGTTACAGTGCCATCGTTAGCCACGGAGTTGATAAAAAGAGAGTTTGACAGGGTCAGTACTTGTTGGGAGATAACTAGAAACATTGCTGTGCTGAAATATTGCGCCGCTCAACCCACCCTGACAGACAGAGTCATGCAAAGGACCAGAACTTCCAGTCTTGCAGAGAAAATGGACTGTGTGTTGGTGATGGCCGAACTCATGTGTGGTATGGTCAACATACAGCCTGACTCCTTCCTCTGTGCGCTGGAAAATGCTAGGAGGGTACTAGGAAGTGATAAATCTGAGGTTATAATAATGGGTGACACTTTGTTCGGCGTTATATCCCAGAGAGGTTCCAATGGTAGTACATGGTCTCACATCGTAAGCGAGGACACCAGCATCACCCCTGAGTTCTCCGTCTATACTATTGACAATGAGAAAGGAGGAAGCGGGCCATATTACGATTTCAGCATGCGACAGGTCACCCAGCACGCGCTGGGTGACAGATCGTTACCTTTCACCGACGAATCATGTTTCAGGGATAAGTCAATCGACATGAAGGTGAACTATCTTCGCGTTGGAGGAGGTACCGTTGATAAAATTCCTATTGTGCATGTGGATGCCGTGCAGATGGAGCACAGTAGCCACACGAACACTTCAACTGAATACAAGGCCTTTTGTAATTCTGGAGGATTCAAATGGGAGTACTTCACAGTGGGCTGTATGGCACCTGCCTTAAATCAGATCAACCCCTCACATGTCCTATCCACCACAGATTCCGATGACATCAACTACAAACAGCTTGCCCAAAGATCGCCATCCGTCTCTTACCTTCACCAGTATGATGGAGCAGTCGTCCCTGTCAGTCTTCGCAGTCTACATCCCGTCGGTAACCCTAAAGAGCTGTTTAGTCGGGACCATAGGCTGCGACTACAAAACGACGTGAACGCGCTGATGAGAAGTGAGTCAAACGCTGTTCCGGTGGAAGCACTGGCGCGTCTTGGGCTCAGTGCAGACTGGTACAGTAAAATAAAGAACCCTGCATCCGTACTCGAGTTTGATACCCGTAACATGGTGGTACCTCGTCCAGTGAACGACGGTGAGCAAGAGGATGCAACGTCCTATCGTTGGGTTGTCAGGCCCAGGGTGGCTCTTTTCAACTCATCATCGATGAACAACATCTC
Organism: Osmerus eperlanus; assembly: GCF_963692335.1. Classification (NCBI taxonomy): domain Eukaryota; kingdom Metazoa; phylum Chordata; class Actinopteri; order Osmeriformes; family Osmeridae; genus Osmerus; species Osmerus eperlanus. The sequence goes on along the minus strand of NW_026911496.1, from coordinate 21,290 downwards.
TGACGAAATTGCTCAGATTGGCAGCGAGTTGCTCACTCACTTCGGCAACACGGAACACGCCAAACGAGTGGGAGACAATTTGCTATTCCTCGACAGAGCTCTCCATTATGAAAATGGCATACAATCGATGCTTGGAATGAGGAGTCTTATTCTCCAATCTGGCAAAATAAACGATTTGTCGGAGGGGTGGGCTAAGGGGAGAACATATTGGTCATGGTTAGCCGATCCCATATGCGCAGTTTCCATACGGCGTCACCTTGCAGACAAGGAAACCCAGGGTATCACCCCTGAAGAACGTACCGTATTGGTACAATTGGAGGGCTTGATGAACGGAACAATCGCACTGTTTAAGAGTATAGTAGGTGACAGGAACAATTCTGTGATAGCCTCCTTGCCAGCGTTTATCAATGTCAGGAGTGACAATCTCACGGCCTACGGCTACCCAACAGAATTCACCTTGGAGGATGTCGACTATTGTAATATCATGTACTGGATAATCCTCCCAGTCCTAGGAGCTAGAGTCTACTGTTTTGAAGATGGACCATGCAGACCTGTCTGCACTTTGATCTCATACAGAAACGGGGATGTCAACCTAACCAACGAGTTAAACTTAGACAATGAAAACAATCTAACGGTGACGTGTCTGCCCGAAAACTGTGCTTTCTCAAAGGTGACGCCTCAGAAAGGGTTCGACGTCAGTGAAATGTTTGAGCCTACTGCGTCGGCACACAAGCTCTGCACTGACCCCGGTTTTAGTGGTACGTCTCTAATCACCTATATGTGGGCAATTAGACTGCGGGAGCTGGCAGGAATCAGTAACAACGTAGCCAAGTTTTTAATGGGGATACATTACAGCACCCTATTGACGCACGGCGTCATACAGGATCATTATGACACAAAATACTACTCTGGCATGGCGTACCTGCTTTTCAGATGTGTACGTTTCACGGGATATGGCATATCCCTCATGCAACAAAAGTCTGCTCTCTACACACTTGGTAACAATATTACCTGCGCGCCCACTGCTCACAATACGCACAACGTCAAAACGCTTAACCAATACTGTCAGTATGCCGTCATGCCAGAGACCCTGGAATCTCCCGGGGTTTACATCCCCAATCTCTACATGAAAGACGTAAAAGGGGGGGATGTGCATATAAACAGAGACTCTCCCTTTGATATGGTGGTAGCAGACGCGTTCAACGGCTTCTGTCCAGAGTCTGACAGTGCGAGTGGGTACCGCCGACCTTACATCTTCACGACTGGTCGATCGGAAAGGCTCAACGGGTCTGTTACGCAGGATCCTATGATGAGGGTCGAAGCGTACACCTGTATGCCAACTCTACTACACCCTTTCAGCTCTGTCCTCAGGATTAAAAACAAGCATTCTAACCGACACCGCCGCAACGAGGACAGTAATCATAAGCTCTTCTGTAACGCCCTTCATATGGTAGAGTTTGAGAAGGGTATACTTAATCCCATAGGAGATCCCTTCAAGGACACTGTGGACAGAGTAAACGGTGAAAAGCATACCACAGACATAATGCAGTCGATTCTGGGAGTGTCCTTCTGTGGTACTTACAGTATAGGACTGACATCTGACAAGAAGCTCATGTGCCTTAGCGACGAAACCAGGGAAACCTTGCTCGATAGGCTGGCACCCAGAATAAGCGGAACTGGAATATTTGCGTGCAACCCCATCCGTACAACCTCTCAACTAATCAACCCAATTTTTAACAGGATATTTGACAATAGCCGTTACTCTCGGTTTCTCTTATAGCAAATCTTCATACAATCTATGAGTAAACACCCGAAGCACAGTTGCTATTATTAAACCCCAGAGTCTATTCTGACAAGACAACCAGATGATGTTCATTATCAAGTTCGCTGACAATGTATTTCGACGAGTCTGCATCCTGACCAATTTCATAGTAACCTGTGGGGTAAACGTTTTGATTTTCCTCTACATTAGCGTCCTGGAACAAGAGCATAACGTCACGCTATCCAGGCAGAAAGAAGAGGCTGGGGTGGACACGTGGATAAACACAGTTTCGAGATCTATTGCTCATCTAGATGCTAACATAGCTCTACTTAAAGAATCTATAGCGCTTTTAACATCATCAAACCCTACAGTCTATTCTGACAAGACAACCAGAGGATGGCCATTATCAACTTTGCTGACAACGTATTTCGAGGAGTCTGCATCCTGACAGATTTCATAGTCTCCTGTGGGGTAAACTTTTTCACTTCTCTTTACATGCATCCCTTGGAACGAGAGAACAACCTGAAGCTATCCAGGAAGAAAGAAGAGGCTGAAGTGGACATGTCGATTAATACCATTTCACGATCGATAGCAAGTCTAGACGTTAACATAGCTATACTTAAAGAATCTATGAATAGGACAATCGGGGAAGAAAATGAGTATAATAAGTTTAAGAACGAAATGCTTTCCAGTCTGACACAGAGAGGCGACCTTTGTTACCTATTGGGAGCGCTCAGGGGGAGGCTAGATGTGCAGATGTTGATTTGCGCTGTAAAGACTCTCTCTGATAATGTGGGACTTCAACTTGACGCATCTGCCTACATCAACAAACAGGTGTTAAATCTGTCTCTTCAAAGAGACTTAGACGATTCTAGACAGCCTATTACTAAAGTGAGTGTAGCAGACGCTTACAGCCATTACAGTAGACCAAAACCAATATCCGTTACAGATGTTGTATAAATGCGTTACATATGACACTCTCTGCTCACGTGCTTAGTTTACGGGAGCCTTGACTGTTCATGTGGTTCATTTCAATCCCTACCGTTTGCTAACTGTGTGCCTTATGCTTGCTGTATTATGTATAACAGTGGAAATGTAGCCGTGCAGATCATATAAACTGTTTCGCTGAATCAACTTTACACTCACTTTTGGTAGCTGTGTGACATATGTATAACAGTGGAAATGTAACCTTGTACACCTGTGTCTCTGTGGTCCTTAGTGTATATGTGTGTGCTGATTCTGCAAACACCACATCATGTTCAATTGGGTCACTATGTTCAATTTCGTCACTGTAAACGACACCATGGTCCGTGTATTTGGTGGCCTTAAGCACCGCCCACGTTTATAGCGTCTGAGAAATAAAAAGGACGATACGGCTGAGATGATATCGCCCTTTCACAACAAGCCTACTTTCTACCGCTCAGTCATAGATGTTGTAGACAACAATGTGTGTATATGGAGCATGGCTATTGTCATAATACTGAGTACGGTTTCAGCTGTTAATTTGTTGTATTACTTTTCTGTATTGTATGCCAGAAAACAAAGATGTAGAACATGGCCTTTGGTCGCTGTGGGATCGTGTCTATTTACTTCTACCAATAAACACCCAGTCTTTACACATCTCTTGATGATCTTTATTGCTTCACAATACATTTCAAGTGTATAATGAATACAAAGTGGGTTTATGTCATGTATTACACATACAACCGAAGCGTGGTTTATTGAGATGAATACAACTGGTAACATCGTCTTTATACAACGGGTCCTGGTCTCACGCCACATGTCCCGGACTTCAGTGAAGACTAGGTCGAGAGAGATAAACGAATATTAAACCACGGTTAGTAGCTTTATACAAAGTTAAACAACGTATATACATAGACCACAGGTTATACACTTACCATACAACAAGTTATATAACTGAAGAGTCTGTTGCGTGAATGACACGCACATCAGACTGGTTGTTCACGGGACCGTCAAAGTTCACATCGTCAAAGGCGAATGCAGTAGGATTGTACACAGAATTGTTAGAAAGTGAACGCAGCCCAGACGATGACGGTTTGTAAATATGTGAGGACCGTTGACTACGTATTCTGTAGGTGATAACCATCAAGCCTACAACGATCATCAGAGGAGTTGCTATGCAGGTGATCTTGAGCCAATCTTGGCTGGTGTCAATCCACCAGTAATTATTGAAACCAGCAGTGTTGCAATCCATTGTGAGATTCTCAGAGTCTGCTTCGTGGCTGGAATCTGCTCAAGTTTTGTTGTGGCTCCAAAGATCACACCTTAGACTTAGATCTTAGATTCGGTTAACATCAAGTGTTTTGGTTTAACAGTCATTTATTAATTGTTAGCAAAGACATATCCCCACATGACACACCCTTCAATATCAGCCCATCTGTAGAGTGTGACATTCGCAGAGTCATCAAAGTTTGGGCACAGTCTGGTCTTTGGGTTTAATGGAAAGGTGCAAGTGTGCGCACAGTATATAGCAACATCAAGTCGAACCGTGCAACCCCATTCAAACATGGCAGACTCCGCCTACCACAATGTCGACTTGTCCAATTGCCTTTGACTACCATACAGTGGCTGGAATCTCCAACCGTAGCAAGGTTCAAGTGGATAAAAACCTAGAGATCACAATAAATGTTTGTATTAACATTATACACGTCTCAAACTACGTTGTGTACACCGCCAACATCAATAAGTCATGTCTGCCGAGTCTGATCTACAGATGTTGGACAAACGTCATCGTACGGATACATTTGAGAACTTCAACATTGACAGATTTCTCACAATACCCTACAATCAGGCGATGATGGAATACACAGAAACCTTTGTTAAACAACACCGGAATCCTATCACATTCGACAGATTTCTAGCAATCCCCTACAATGAGGTGTTGTTTGAATACGGAGAAACGTTCGCTGACCAACATCAGAAACTTTGTGACACCCTACGAAAGGTGTTGATGCGGAAATGCTTTGCGGATCAACTGAGGTTCAAGTCACAAACTCCAGGGACAGGGACACCCTCGGAAGTGGCTCAACTGGGATTCGAGTCACAAACTCCAGGGGCCGGCAGCAGATTGGAGGTTGATAACTTAGCGCTAAACGTCAAAAGCCTTTCCCTGATGAGTCGACAGGGTGTCAAGACAACAGACGTTGCGTCTTCTCCGGGCTCAGGCCAGATGTCGTCAACACCTAACTGTGAACAGCCTGTCTCTCTAACGGAGGGTGTCAATATGACAACCCCCACGCCTTCCTCAGGCTCAGGTCAGCGTGTTTCTGTAAAGGATCGACCGGGTGTCAAGATACAAACCCCCACGCCTTCCTCAGGTCAGCGTGTTTCTGTGGGCGTCAAGATGACAACCCCAACGTCTTCCTCAGGCTCACGTCAGCGTGTCTCTGTAAAGGATCGACTGGGTGTCAAGAAACAACCCCCCACGCCTTCCTCACGTCAGCGTGTTTCTGAGGGTGTCAAGATGACAACCCCCACGCCTTCCTCAGGCTCAGGTCAGCGTGTCTCTGTAAAGGATCGACTGGGTGTCAAGATACAAAACCCCAAGCCTTCCTCAGGTCGGTGTGTCCCCTTAAAGGATCGACTGGGTGTCAAGAGAAGAATATTTTTTTCCCTTTAAACAAGGTGTCTCAATCGAGGACGGAACAATCAACTTTGTGGTTAGGAAGGACTACATAAGTTTAAACTGTCTGTTTAAATGTGTCTCTATGAAAAGATCGCCTTGGTGTCAAGGAAGAAAACTTCAATACTTCCTCTGCCTCAGGTCCGAATTATGACACACCTACTTTCACCAAGTGTTTGGTCGACCTCTAGCGACTGACAAACGTGTTTGATGGAGGAGAGATTTCAGAACAGGATCGAAATCACATCATAGCGACAATGAGTCCACCCCCATGGCAATGTTAGAGCTGACATTCAATTTCAGTCAGATATGACACTTTCGAATGACCAATGTAAAGACTTGATATGATTAAAATGATTAAACAAATATATAAACGAGTGAAGTGTCCTGTGATGTTTCCTTTTAATGTTGAAATAAAGACATTTACACAGGTTAGGAATATAAGGGGATTTATTTGCCATTACATGTCCTTCAGTCACATTGATAGACGTACCATATACAAAATGACAAATCTCATAACTGTATAGATAAAGGGGCACAGTCCTTGTATTACGGTCTCATCTCACTCATCGAGTAACCTGAGCAACATCGCTTGTATGTCAATTGTATAAATATCATCATGTTTGGTCTCTGATGGCATCAGGCACTGTATTATAGTCTGAGAACAATCAGTCTTCGCCGTTGAGGGCTCTTTGGTCTGCGAGCGAACCGTCTTTGGCATCAAGGGGTGTATGGTCTGACAACGATCAGCCTTCGCCGTTGAGGGCTCTTTGGTCTGCGAGCGATCAGTCTTTGGCATCAAGGGGTGTATTGTAGTCTGAGAACGCCAACCTGCGTATGTTGAACACGTATTAGTTGCCATGGCGTCTTTGTATTTTTTAACCAGCTTCGCCTTGTCTTGCCCCTCAACCCAAAATTCACTTGGAACATAAAAGTTTGACATTTTCCTACACACCGAACACTCTTTAACTTTTTCTAAAAACTGGTTGAAGTTCCACAATGTGCGAATACACACCAGACAAAAACAGTGGTCGCAGTTGGGTAGAATGGCAAACATACAGTCCCGTGGATTGCTTTTACTGAATACTACTTCTAAACACAAGGCACATACCATGTATCTACTGAGCCTGCTGCGGGCTATGTTTTTAAGGTGTACCTTTACATCGGGTCTCAGTCCTGTCCCTGTTGCCATTGCTACATGTGGTATTGTAATGTTGAAGGTGTTCTTAGCATTTTATATATCAAATATATATATATATATATATATATATATATATATATATATATATATATATATATATATATATCAGTTTATCCAACCGCTGAAGCTGAGTGTCCTGACCGAGGTCAATCGAGGTCTAGAGGTTTGGAGGATTGGGGCTAGAAAGATTCAGATATCCGAGGAAGTTAGCGGGGGTATAGCATGCTACCCTTCCGTTCTCAAAAGTCCCCGTAGTCAGCCAAGGTTCGATCTTCGGAGAGTCGTGTTTGTATAAACAGTTTGAGCCAGCGTGGCATCGTCCACGACCTTCTGCGTAGTATCGACACGGTTTAGTTCCCATGGCATCCTTGTATTTCTGAATACATTCCACCTTGTCTTGGTCCTCAAGCCAATAATCACTATGAACATAAAAGGACGATTCTATCCGGCAGACCGGGCACCCTCTTGAGTTTTTTAAAGGGGAGTTGGTCTTCCTCCACGTGCGTAGACACTCCAGACAAAAACAGTGGTTGCAGTTTGGAAGAATGCCAAATACGCGGTCCCGCCGAATGGCTTTATTGAACACCACTTCCAAACACACGGCACATTCCATGCATCTACTGCGCTTGCTGAGGGCTAAGTTTTTAAAGATTGACTTTGAACGGGGTCTCAACGCCGTCCCTGTTGCCATTGGTAAATGTGGTTTTTGTAATGTGGAAGTGTTCGTGGCCTGTTATTATATCATTAAAAACGTTTATCCAACCGATGTCGAGTGTCCAACCGATGTCGAGTGTCCAACCGATGTCGAGTGTCCAACCGATGTCGAGTGTCCAACCTAGGTCTAGTGTCCAACCGATGTCGAGTGTCCAACCAAGGTCGAGTGTCCAACCTAGGTCTAGTGTCCAACCTAGGTCGAGTTTCCACCCGGGTCCAATCAGTGATTGGTGATCAAATTCAAAGATGTAAATTTAAGAGAATGTTCCATTGGTACACAATGGTAGTAGGCTATATCTGTTAACAATATCAGCACTAGTCCTCGCAGTCAATGTCAGAATTGTAACACCCCTTAAAGGTTACATTGTTTGACGTAGGTTTACGCAAATGTCTAGTTTGTGACGCCCGCTGGCTGGATTGGCGTATGGTTGTGTCTGAATGGTTGGTGTTTCGTTGCAACGGGATACTCCCACCCCATTGCTTGACATAGTCCCCTCCATGGTAATCTCTGACCTCTGTCATTGGTTGGCGTTGAAGCTGATGTGGTAGATATAGACGGTTCTCTTTAGATCGGGGTTGTCTCTGAGGTGGCTGCTGGGGTGTAAAATTGGGACAGTCATTAATTGAGCTACCTTCTGGGATTGGTGGAGCCGAAGGGCAGTTTGTGCACACTTTAGTTTCTAGCCAGCTTCCAGGTATATCCACTAAGGGAGCTGTGATACTCTTGACTTCTCGCTGACAAGCCTGATAGTTGTAGGAAGTAGGTCGCGCGGAGCTCATGCAGTAACGGAACAGTAGATATATATAGTATCTGGAGAGTTTACGGACATCTAGTATTATGTGATCAGGGATGGGTATTTTGTCAGATGTTTTGCTAATACATTCCATACGGTGAAGAGATTCCAGATCGGCTCTGGGTATACGCAACGTGTCGACTCTTTGCCACATATCTCGCAAAACCTGTAAGGTCGTCTGGAGCGTGGTACGGTCTTTGAACGCTGCATCTTGAAGCAACCCCGTTGCAGGGGCACCTGCAACTATCAGACATTCGAACAGTGGCATTGAAGCGTGTTCAGAGAACACAATATATCTGCGAACCAAACCGTCCATCTTCTATTTACTACACAGATGTGCTAGAGACAATTACGGCGTGACAGTCTCTTGAGGTCCGATCGGAAATGTCTCAGCAGCAGAATCGAACCGGGAGCAACGCCGAAAGGTTGCTAGAACTGGTCGAACGTTACAATCTCTATCACGTCAAGACCTTGTGTTACAGCAACGTGGCAGGTGTGCTAGACTGGCTTGGAATAAAACCCGGCGATGGCACCTTCAGCCACAACGAAGACAGCGTAGTGGCAATTAATAAGATTGTCAACCAGTGTAATCTTACAAACGTTGGAGTGGTTAATATCTCTGACGAACCTCAGGTCCTCGGAAAAGATCATCTAGTTGTATATGTAAAACAAGACTACGACAATACAACTGAAGACAGCAAGTACAACTCCCTTGTGTTGTTCTTGGTAATCCAATGTAATCCAATGGTCCCGTACATGCTGGAGTTGAGTAAATTGCTAAAAGACACACAGGCAATAACCAAGAATCCACACACTCTCATATTTCCTACCTTCTCAAAATGTCCTCCTCTGGAGATCCGTCCACTTTCACAGCAGTCACATCCAGTGATAGACGGTTTCTTACCATCGAATTACAAGACGACCAGCCCCAAGACACCAATCTTGACAACGGACAACTTTAGGCGACACTGGAAACCTTTAAAGTCAACTGCAAAGGCTGATCCGTGGAAAATGTACGCTGACGTCGGCAGACCCCATGGGTCTAAATGTGACTTTGACATAGAAGAACTCATGACTACACCTGACAAAGTGTTAGGCCGCGGAGGCTTTGGGGTGACTGTTACAATTGACAATAACCTTGTTGCAAAAACCAATCTGTTTCCAGAAATGGTGAACTGGAGCATTCCGTTCATAGACAAAGAATTCAGTCGCTATGCGCACATCGCTTCACAGACGGAAGAGGTTTTGATTGGCGTCTCGATGAAACATCCCAACATTCTGCGCACATTCGGAGGCTTTTGGTGTGAAATTCCAGGTTATCAGTTGGGAGGTAGAGCTGTGTTAATCATGGAACGAGCCCTCTTTTCGCTGCAGGAATTCATGTGGCGTATGAATGACACCTCTGTCATACCAGCGGTTGAACTCGACACTCTTCGAGGGCTGGCTTACTTGAGATCTAGAACCATCCAGCACAGGGATTTCACCCACAGAAACGTGTTGGTTTGTCACCAGCCGGGGCGAACACCTATTCCCTTCGCTTTCAAAATTAGCGACTTTGGCACGGCTTGCAATTTCTCTACCCCAGATCAACGGCGGGGTAACCGTACTACCATGGCCCCAGAGGTACTCTGGTGCTTGATCTCTGCGACTGGGAGCGACATGTTCAGCTGGTACTGCGTGATGTGGGAGTTACACAGTGGCCGACCATTGGTAGAATACAGGGGGTCAGAGGAAAGCTATTGTAAAAAAACATACGCTGAAAATTTGGCCAACTTGGTCGGGGTTTATAACCCAGAGAATGAGGAAACGCTCGACACGAATTATATGAAAGCTATAAACGCCCGCAACCTCCATGTAAAACACAAAGACAACAGGCCAACCACGCAGATGATAGCGGAAAAGTTCTATCAAATGGGCGGCTACGTAAACGACAAACAGTTTGTCGCTATGGGAGTGTTGTGCATCACACTTTTCCCTCAGGAGAGGGTGTCTCCTTCAGAAGTACTCAACCTCACTAGATACAAGCGTTTGCATCAAGATGTCAGCGCCGCTTATCTACCGTCAAAACGGATTCCGTTGTCTGTGCAGGTGGGGGAGTATAGATCGACCGATATCATAGTCGCCGACGACTGTGTCCCTGATGGGCTCACTAACCTGATAACGGAGAGATCACATGCGGGCTTCCCCATTGAAGTGATTAGATCTGACATCAAGACATACTACGGTATAGACTTCATTAGGTTGGCTCCGGATTTGATCCAGCCTCACAGATGGTACTCGAAAAAGGCCAAAGATCTCGAATACGTTTACAAGAGCAAGTATAACAAAACGGCGGACCCTTCCAGCAGCAGTAAGTCATCGAAGAAGATAAAACGACTCAAAGATTTTGACAAAAGCAAGTATAACAAACGCAAGGCTGTTGAAACCGGTGACACAGTCGAGGTTAGGCGTTTGAAGATGACTTTGGATAATTGCGTAGAATATCCAGAGGAGGTTAGTTCCAGAGTCAGCTCTGGACACCATCAGGCTGAACAGCAAAGGCTCCTCAGATGTGTGACACCGACACCTGACCTTCTAGATGAGATAAATAGACCCCCAGTTGGACCCGTTGAGATTACTAACACGGAAACATCCGTTGTAAGACACGTGTCGACAAATCCACCCGTTATCCTTTCGAATGCCATTGACAGGATTCCATTAAAAAAGCTGAGGAGTATGGATTCAGGTGAACTCGGCAACAATGAGTCTTCAGCACTGTATAAGATGACTCCAGTCACAACCGACATCAACTTAGGATCCGTTGTCAGCACCCCCAATGTTGGCGAGGTAAATTCGAACTCAGAAGTTGACGAGACTGGAAAAGACTTACCGGACACACCTGACAAATCGACCGCAAAATCAAACCCTGATTCGATGTACAATCCGCAGGGTGACGTGATTTTACGAAGTAAAAGGATCGAAGGGGAGATAGATACAACTATGGTTATTCTAAAAAGTCAGGATGAGAAGGAGATGCAACGTTTCAAAGACAACGTGATTGTTTATTCACAGACCATGACCCGAATCCACCCTCTTATATTCGCTGGTCCCAGAGATGGATTGTGTAAGTGCTCTGGACGGAATGGGATGTTCATCTTTCAGTATGCTCAGTTGTTCGAAGGCTGCAAGTCTGTAAGAGACTGGACCAAGATGGACTCTCCAAACTCCGTATACCCGTTCATGCTACAAGTCTTTCTCACACTCAAGGTTGCCTTAGATATGCAGTTATTGCCAACTCACATGACAGAATGGAAGGATGTCATCATTAGCAAAGGAGCTGTGATGATTGACATTGTCCCTTACCTGAGTAAGAATTTCAACAAGTCACAACCTTCCCTGTTTGGTAAAGCCTGTAGGAGCTTGGTTCGTCTCTGTACTAGTATGGTGACAAAGCACTTACCCGGCTCAAATCTGTGTAAATGGCTGTCTGGTTTGAATGACAGAGAGTCAGCTTCGCACGTGCTTACAAAATCTATAGAGTGGTTGAGCGACATAGCCTTCGGCGAAAGGGTAATGCCTTGCATTTCGACTCTAGATGGTAACGTTTTCACGTTACGGGATTATTCCTCTGACATGTCTAACTGGCTGACATGCACAGGTGAAGAAGAATCACCGCATAGTAGGAGCGTTGCCAAGGTGCTAGTGTATGGAGTGCCGAAGACTGTCAGATGCGACCAGACGACGAAATGTGTGGGTGACATCAAGTTGAGTAAAGTGGTTAGAAACATAGTGTTGCGGATGAGAGTCAAAGTATTCGGATCCTCGAGACTTGAAGTGACCACACTAGATTGTACACAGGGGTTCACAAACGTGACTCTCAATAACTTGGCACTAACCGGGGTTGTCGATGTCGATCGATTGTCGCAATCTAGGTTAGCTGATGACAATGTCAGTTATTTCACACACGACGCAGTTTCGCAGACTATGTCAAAGTGGGCCCCTGTTATAATGTTCGCAAAGCATAAGAGACACGGGCCTGTAGATGAGTTGACTGTAGAATACTACACAATGAAAATCCTAATGGTTCTATTGAACAGACAGGGAGGTTTGTCATCTCTTAGAGCGCTCTTCCAGAGCGTTGCGACTTTCAGTGTAACAGACTATTAAATGTGTGTCATGTATATTAAGTTTGATATCTCATACTCTTTACACACAACTCTCACGATTACAGTCCCGTGTCATTGCTCTAGCACGATCACTGCTTCTACTGCTGGAAAGCAGTCTGTGCATCTTCAAACATGCGCGGTTTGATGAATTGGGGGATTTATTGTAGTGTCAACAGTGTTGTTCAAGTACTCTACGCTACACGTGACTTACAGAATCTTATTCAACAAGTTGATGATCAGGACTATCGACGTCCGAATAGAGTAGCCGGAATGTTAAAGCGTCTCATCCTCGACATGCACAAAGATGACAAGTCTCCATGCGACCCAAGCCTTCTTGTAGACACAATGGCGTCTTACAGCGGAGCATCTTTTGTCGATCAGGAGGACTCGGACGTTGTCTTCAAATGCATCATCAATGCTCTAGTGGATGGATATGGCGCTGCCCAAAAAATAGGGGAATTGTGGACCATTAAGAACGAAGACCGTCTTCGCTGTCTTAATTGTAACACAGTTAAGTCTATAGCCAGTAAGTCAAACACAATCCCTGTGTCGATCGAAGAAAACCTCCCAGACGAACTACAGGAATACATCCAACAACACTTTGATAACACACAAACAACGTGTGACTACCATTGCAAAAACTGTGACAACTATAGTCAAATAGAAATCACAAGCAATGTAGTGACATTACCCCCGGTTGTGTGTGTGAGGATCAACCGGGTTATAAACATTGGCAGTGACACTGCTAACATTGTTAAAATATTTAAACGGTTCTCCTTCCCTGAAACTCTGGATATGAAATGTGTCACAAAAGAATCGACAGGGACTGGCCCTGGCTACGAGTTATACGCAGTTGTAGCTCACCGTGGTACTCACTACTGTGGACATTACACAGCATATATACGGAAGGATGGAACTTGGTATCTAACAGATGACACCCAGGTCACAATGTGCTGTTGGGAAGATGTCAAGACAACGTACGAAACATCATCAGAGTCATATAAGGACGTAGCTTACATGCTCATGTATCAGAAGATAAATACATCTCAATGAACATTATGTGATTAGAATAAAACACTTTGACACGTATGTCTGAATAAATTAAGTATTGATATATCGCCAGTGTCCAGTGTCATTGTTTGAATGCACGCAGAGAATGTAAAAAATAAGAGACGTATACAGGCCATGATAAATTAATACATGTTTATTACAAGGTTACAGCTCTACAATCACGAAATAATAAACACTTTTGCTATGTTGTATTACTAAACTGCGATATCAGCAAGCAGTCATCTCTACCCATCACTAAAAGGTTAAACACATTTGGTCAATCCTCACTTTTTAAGGACGTATCTATCCAGAAGTAAGAGACATACAGATTGTGACAAATTGATACATGTTTAATTGAAGGCTCCATCTCTACAATCACGAAATACGAGACAGTTTTGCTAGGTTGTATCACTAGCAAGCAGCCATCTCTATCCATCACTAAGAGACTAAACACAATTAGGCCAATCCTCACTTTTTACGGAAGTATCTATCCAGAGTATTGTGAAGAGTCTTCCGTTTTGGAATATAACCCGTAGTAGATGATACAGCCGTAGAAGGTTGTTCTAACTGATGTACACTCAGAGAGTCAGCCAACCCCTCTAAATATTTGATCATGTGAGCACTTTGAGGTCCAGGGAGATGAGGCTTACTTTTCGCCATAGCGGAAGACATGATAGCGAACTCTCACATAGACACTAAATAGTTGATGTCGAGGTCGCTAGACGAGCTTCTGGCTACGTCTTCTTCTTCTTCAAGAGGGTGTTGGAACTCGACGGTCTTCTCAGACTGTGTATGTTCAGGTGTGTTGGGAGGGGCTCGGGTCTTCTTACCCTCCTGCTCTGAGTCAGTGGTGGCAATGCAAGGAGAGTGTTTGTGTTTTATCCCGTAAGTGTTTACCTCCTTTATACACAATCCAGAAGTACCCGCCCCTTTGTAGGAGTCATTTTCAGAGTCTGAAAGCTGTTTTTTATATGGAATGTGATCCACCTTGGTAACCGGTCTGCTGATAACAGACTTTAATCTTTTGTGACTCTTGGCAGATTTGTATTGTCTGTCAAACCGCTCTGTGGTCTTGTCATGTTGGTGGTTATCATTAGTACGTTTAACACGCTTCACATCTGAGGCATGAACATTTTCGGAGTCGGATTCCAGTGAGCGCTTATAGCTTCTATCTTCTTTCATACCACTCCAGGTAGAAGTAGAGGGTCGGGCCTCAAGGTCTGAATCTGATGAATAATTACACTCGCGTGCCCGAGTCACCCTCTTAGTCTTACGCTTTACCTTTTTGTCATTTGTTTTAACCGGAGTGTGTAGACTGTCTTCACTGCTATGGTTCTCTTCGGTAGATGCGTCGTCTATGAAGTCGTCACTGTAATCATAGTCGTCAAGACTCTCATATTCTTCCATCGTGACATCCAAATCCTCACCTCGAATTTCTTTTCTGTCGTCATCGGACTCGTCCTCTTCATGGGTTGCTTCCTCAGCCTCGCTCATGTAAAACTTCTCTTGGTGAGTGTACATGTGAGACGTGTTGCGAGTTGGTGAACCACGGGCATTCTTGTTACTTTTGAGCCTAGGTGATGTGTTATTGGCTGTCTTGGGTGAAGTCGATGACCACCTAGGAGATTTGTCAGTCTTAGACGACTCGGACCATGTCAACTCCCCTGGTGACCCCCCAGGCTTCTTGTGAGTGTTAGACTTGGATGAGGTGGATGACCCCCTGTGCTTCTTGTTAGACTTGAATGAAGTTGACGACTCTCTTGGTGACACCCTGGGCTTTTTGTCAGACTTGGATGAGATCGATGAATCCCCTGGTGACAGCGTGGGCTTATATGACGTGGATGGTTTAGAAGCTGTAGGATTACGCTTCGTCGCTTTGGGTTGATTAGAAGGTGCTTGCTTTTTAGGAGGGTTAGGACCGCCTCTGCTAGGCAGAGCACTTTGAGGACGCGGTTTCATATCCGACTGTGGAAGTAGCTGATAAGACCCCTCTCTCAACTGATCCCTGCTACTGTGGAAAGACGACAGTATCTTAAGTCTCCAGTTGTGGACGGACATTGACTCTAGGCACTCGACCAGCGCTTTACTGAGTCTATCCTTCAAACAGTGGGTTTTGAGTATATTGACAATCGTTAGATTCTTAAGGACCCAATCACGAAGAAGGTCACAGTGGACACTGTCCAGTAGAGTGTTATCCAATCCCAAGAGAGTGGTCACAGCTTCTCTCCTAATGTTATCGCCACGTATCCAGGGCTCATTAAGGAATAAAGTTGACATGTTCTTGAGCCAGGTTGACACCGGAACGCATTCCGGTGTGACAACGTTCTCATTTCTATCATTGGCGAGCTGTCGCTCAGCTTTGCATTTAGATGGAACGTCTGAGGTTTGAAGATAGGCATTGCACAGGGACAATGTGGTCTCAGTAACACAAGGCTCTACTCCCACTTTCAAACACTTCTTCAATCGGTTTTGGTAAGTGTTTATTGTCAGAAACAGCACCTTGGTGGTGGTATACATCTCTAGCAGGTCTTTTTCTTTGATCCCATCATGCTTGGCCAGACCCTGCCACGTTTTTTGGACCTGGGCTAAGCTGTCATGGAGTTGCGGTTTGAACAACTCTCGGCACGCTGAGTGGATTGATGTGGCATTCTCGCCAAATCTCTTTATAATGTAAATCAATGCTGTTTCTGCCAACGACTTCCACTTTTTTTCCAGTTCATACTGGATCGTAGCGATACGCTTACTGTTGACGTTTGCACGCGAGACATTGTGGGATGAGTACAGTTTCCAGATTTTCAGGTATTTGAGGACTTTCTCAATCGGACAGTATAACAGCTCAGCCACCGCAAAGGCATTGGGGATCTTACAATCCATGAATTTGATTGCCAGTTCTACCACTTCAACCATCACAGGGTCCCGGATCCTACTCCCCACATGCTTTGGTATATAGTTACACCAACTGTTTGGATTCACACGTTTGATGAAGGCTGTCAAGGCTAGATTGTGTATTTCTGGACACATCTCTATTCCAGTTATAAATGTATCCCTGGTCATGTCGTTCAGCGTGTCGCTCCAGCCACTCACTAATTCTCCGTGACCCTTTACGCAACGTTGCGTCACTGCCCTCAAAAACCTCAATGTAGTAGACACGTAGAGTTTAGAAGCTTGAGCTTGGCCACTTCTCAAACCAACAACCGGTGACAGGTGCAATCGCTTGCCAGCCGTTAACTTACTGTTCCTTCTAAAGTAGACAGTACGAGAACCTCCAGTTTGGTAGTGGAAATCTTTCAGATCACATATGACTTGGGTTTCAGTGAAACAATCCACACAGGACTCGCGTTTCTTCTTTAACACATCCTCCAAAGTCGTGCCTACCACGCAACACATGGGTTTTACAGGTTCGACGGGAGGGTTCAATTCGGAGGTGTCAGTTAACGGGTTTCCGTTCACGGAGTAGACCAACTGATCGTGTTGAATATGTTGAAAAGAAGGCGTTAGAGCTGTGGGATGTGTCGGTACCTCAAGAGACAAGTCCCAGAATTCAAACTTGTCACCCGTTACATCTCTCAACACACAGAGACTTTGGTAGCCCGGAACGAACAGTACTTCTTGTATGAAATATGGCTCACTGTCGACTTTAGCAGTTGCAGGGAGGGCGACAGTGTACGTTCCAGCCATGGATCTCAAGTTGTGACAGGAGACAAAGTTGGGGTTTTCAAAATACTGTGTAATCACAGGAATCACCCTTTTACCATTGCTACTTACCAGGTCTTTCTCCTGTATGTAGAACATTGTGTAGTTACCGCCTGCCAGCAGTACAGGTTTGAGACCGGCCTTGTCTTGATTGATCGCAGACCCAAAACCATTCCCACCTTCAATGTCGACTAAGTCCATCAGTGCAAGAAGTAGGGATTCTGACGGGCGTTGTTGTATAGCACCAATGTTCTTTACCAACACCTCCCTGATTGTCTCGCAAATCGTTTCTGGTTTAAATTCTTTTTCTCTGTCAGATCGTTGATGCTGAGTACTTATCATCAGGTTGGCAACTTCTTCGAAGAGTCCTTCTGTACTGTCACAACTGAAAACATGGTCAAAATTGGTCTTCCAATACCACGGAGGTTGTTCTGTCACAATGAATTTTGTCTTCTTGTCCATGTTGCAGCGACGCGTTCACACGTTATAAATCGGAGTGGGAAGTCGTATTGTAGCCTAGGTTGTAAAGTACAAGCCAGACAGGAATCTATATGCCTCTCAGAGTGCCTTGTGGTTGAGCCGGTATAAGAGCTTCTACATAGCAGACTGTAATCACATCGCCTCCGCCTGATTGGACGTTGAGAAGGGGGCCGTATTGTAAGAGTAACACTGGTGGGAGACACCAACCTGCCTGTATCACCCCACCTTTGGGTGGCATCCCGCCTATTCTACAACGTCCAACCGTTCAGTGACCAACCGCTCCACCTCCCACCTGCTCTGAAACTTCCAACCGTTCAGTGTCCAACCGCTCAGCATCCCACCTATTCTAAAACATCCAACCGTTCAGTGGACAGATGCTTTAAATAACATATTCATATTATAAAGGTATATAGGCGTAACTAGTTAGGAAATCTCACCGGAGTATCAGTCTAAGAACACATCTCATTTATTGTCAGACGTCTGGGTTTCTCTTCCAATCTGCAGATGGATAATTCTAATTTAAATCCAGAACTCAACTGAACTTAGTCACTCTGTTGAAGAGACTGACAAAAACACTTCCGTCATCAGTGGGCAGATGTCTTTATTTCATTTAAACGTTGCAGCAATGTAGAGGGTGTACAAATATTCACACATTGGAAAACTGTGATGACGTCTATAACATCTTAGAGAAGTTTTTGGGACACTTTGTGAGCGCAAACCCTCCTCGGCCGCCGCCTCTGCAGAAAAACACATATCCGATACCTGCTGATAGCGCGGTGCACCAAGTCGTGAGTATAGCTACAGATGTCCATAGGGCCGTATCACTGGCGAAGCCGGAAAGCCACCCTCCGAATGTGACTCTACTGGCCGTAATTTCATCATATCGCTTGTCAAATTCTTCAAGGCTTTTTGAGATGTTGTCCAGGTCGTCTTGTATGTCTATTAGTTTAACGGTGGTGTTTATGGCCTGCAGCAGCTCAAGTTCGGAGACTTCTGGGATTTTCAGTAGATCTGAGAAAGACACAGGTCCGTCCGATATGTGCGGTCCGGAAAACGGTTTGAGTGGAGGGGACTCGATCTCCACTGAAGCGGAACCCTCCATCCAGGTGACCTTCTTATCCTGATAGCAAATACCTCGATGACATGGCGAGCATACAGTCTTGCACTCGCTGGGGTCCTTTAGACATCTTAGGTACCTTTCGTGAGGTTCCGGTTTGTGACAGTACCGTCCGTAACAGTCGGACGGTTCGTAGTAACCACCATCTATCAGCCACACTTTATAATCGGGCCAGCACGGCACTTCGTCTGTGCTCATTTTGGGCATGGGTATGATGCCTCTGACTATGGTCTTCTCAACACTCGCCGGTATGGCGTGTACTATAAAAAGTTTTCTGTCTTTGTAGAGGGCCGTGTCAACTGTCGGAAACTCGGACAACCCAGGGTGCTCCTGCATGATTTTCATGCCGCTGGGGCAACTCCCTGACCGCTTCGATGCGATCTGCCTCAGACAGTTTTCAACTCCTCTGGTCATGAACTTAGTGTGCATGGCGGCCTGCGTCATCTGATGTGTGACGCTCTGCATCTGAGCATACCACATTTGATAACTGGCCATGACCGAGAACTTGATGTTGGTGTCACGCAAACTAGCCTCTGTATTTCTCATCATTGCATCTCGTAGCATGGCAAAGTTGCTGTTGACGATGTCGTTGTTCTTCTGTATCTTTTTTTCTTGGTCATCGATCCTACCGCTCACCAGTGCTATGTTGGTATTGAGCTTGCTGCTTACTTCCACCAACTTATTTGACACCGAAACATAGGAGTTCTTAAGGGAGTCCATTTGATCCTCTAAGGCCGACACTCTATTAGATACGTGCCATGCCAGCCCCAAGGCTGTTCCTCCTGTCAACATCCCAAGAAATCTTTTATGGCGAGTGTTGCGACCTTGCGGTTTACTGAGCCAGGGGAACGGTGCATTGTCAGGGATCTCGTACATCCTAGCCTTCTTCTCCTGCACAGCCAACTCCTCAAGACCTTCCCTCATCAACTCTCCGGCCCTGCGAGCGTCGTTTATGATCTCGTGTGCTGAATTGCATAGCCTCCCGTAGTCTCTCCTGCAACTGTTGTCACCTCCGCATATTGCAATCAGACAGGGACGTAAGGCACTCACGTGGTAATTTACACAGCTGACATTAAGGTTGACATAGTCTATGCCCGGGGTGAAATTAGAGACAAAATATAATAGTTCCACGGGTTTCACTATTACACCATGTTCGACCTCAACCACCGGTTTATCTACCGTATAACCATCGTCTACCCAGACGACGTTCATGTTGTGTGTTATCTCCCCGGTGTTGTATGTCGTACACACTTTGTTGACGGGAGGCACGTACTCAACAACATGCTCGGAATCCAGAATACCTACCATGTAGTGGCTGCTATCTATTGTGGGAATGAACGTGTTGATGTTCACAGCGACCTGAGGAGGCCGCGTGGAGACGGTAGCCTTTTTACTAGGTTCTCCGGGTGTGCAAGATTCAAGCTTATACAAATCGGCTATGTAGATTTGATCGTAACTGGTGCTATAAAGTTCTTTGTGAGCTTCCTTGAATATACCTAGTGCCCCGTGAGCAGCTATCAACCCGGGACACACGACGGTGTTACTTAAACCTATGTTATACTGAGGATCCAGACAGTTTTTGGAACCGGAGGCCGGGTCCTTGTAATGATTTTCGGGGATGTCAACAAACCCGTCGTCCAACTTTACAACCCCCCGGTTGGTATAATCCGAAGCGGAACGTCTAGATCTGTCGTGTGGCATCGATCTGGTAGTCGATATACCTGCTGCTATCTGTTGCCTTTTCCAGTCCCTCAGCCTATGCACGGCTGATGTGATACCCAGTATAGCGGGCGTGTCCGATCTAACACCTCGTTTGAAATCTGAATCAATCGGAGATATGACAAATTGGTTGATACCGAACGCAACCGCCACCAACTCAGGAAAAAGCTTGAGTGTCTCGAATGAGGTCGACGTTAACGTGACGTTAACCATGACCTTCCTAGCCCAAACAGTGACACTGGACCCCGAGCAGCACTTGGTGTTGGGGTCATCTTTGCAGTTTAACACAGTGTTGGTCTCCATGTCAGCCAGCGATAAGTCACCCGAGAGATCAACATGCTGAGAACCTGTACCTTCCAGCGACCTTATCGTCAGCCCGCCTGTAAGAGACAGTGTGAAGATGACCTTGTTAGCCCTGACTCTGTGCCTTAGCAGAGTCAAGAGGTAAGACATGACACCATCGGAGGTGTCTTCACCAGTTCCCGATGTCCACAAGTTCTGACAGTGTCCAACTCGACTCATGTCAACAGACCCTTGGGGTGTGACGAAAGCATCGAACGCTTCGAGCTGGGAGAAATCTATGGCACTCAAGAGCTTCTGAGATCTCGGCAGCCTGAGGAAGAGTTTTGACACACGCTCTCGGATTAGAGCCGAGGCGAGATCCGCTGCAACCCTTGTAAAATCCATACTCTGCCAGTTTGTACGAGAACATTCCGTCCCACCCCAGTCGGTAGCATCCAACATTATAGCGGTCGAATGAGTGGACACTCTCACCCTGGCCAGCGTTTCGGCTACCGTATTGATAACAGTCTGGAAGTCGGGGGTTGCTGATGTGATGGGAAGAAGGCATTCGTCAAAGGAAACCTTCATAATCACATGACCGGCTTGTGCCACTGTGTAGAAAGTGGTTACGTTGAGCGTTACATAAAGACGATTCGAAATGTAGACGGATCGGTCCAGAGATAGAAGGGT
>NW_026911495.1:0-24748 GCF_963692335.1 Osmerus eperlanus | reverse complement strand
GACCTTCTGCAGAGGCTACAATCCTCACCCTTAACACAGGGCAGAGAAAGACCCAGCCCCTGCAGATTCGGCATACAAGATGATGCATTTAGCCCAAGCAGCAATAGAAAGTGCATTAAACCTGGCTAGAGAAACACCACTAGAGCCAGAGATAAGGAAAGCTACAGTCAAAACAGTTTAATCCAGTGCAGAGATTAATGCTGCGTTCACATGGATCATGGTAGATGTAGACGGCAAACTGAATGCCATTATTGAGGACGACCGCACAATGGTAAAATGTGATTAGGATGACAAAGAACTCCGCCAATGGCTACAGCAGATGACTTTTGCCATTGAAGTTTAAAGGTTATTCCAAACCAGATGTGACAAAAACACAACAAAACAACATAAAATGGACTTGGAAAATTAAAAATTATATTATTTTGCATTTCACCCAACATAGGGGGGATAAAGAGTCATGGATAGAGTTATAACACAATCCTTCTTTTTCTATCCATGTTGGAAAATGGCTGTATTGTAGGATAAATAACCATGCAACATCACCATAGCAATTTATGTTTTCTTTGCTGTCCTGCCATTTCTCCCCGTAAGGTCCCAAAACTGCTGTTCTGCCATCTGCCGTCTACCGTGATCCATGCGAATGCAGCATAACACCTGCAAAACAAATGAAGAGAAGGAATAGATTTTAAAAGCAGTGCATTAATTCAATGTGTAGTCTGAAAGGGTATGTTTTCAGCCTTGAATAAACAACCATAAGTCTTAACCTCCCATTACATCAAATGCAATAAGTAATACCGTTTGTCAGTGATCTGAAACAATTGGTATTTCAGCACCGACATTTTCTTCTCTGCCTTTTCTTCTTCTTTCTTTCTCTTTTTCACTCCGCCCCCCCCCCCCTCCACCCTCCCCTCCAGGGTCTACATTGGGAAGAGACTGACCACGGCCCCTGCCAGTTCCTTCTGAACACGAAGAAAACAAGTGCCTGGGATCCGTCAAACTGCGTCGGAAAGAAAATGTCACACCCTCGCTCTCCCCATCTCCCCCACTCTCTCCTTCACTCTCTCACTCTTTCCCTCACTTTCTCTTACTCCCTCCCTCCCTCCCTCTTGCCACGAGGCTGATGTGAATGTCGCGATGTGGCCTGAGAGGGGCCGGGGTCTTAGAGAGGAAGGAGCTTTAGAAATAGTGGGGTCCCATTTCTCTCTCTCTAGTGCCTTTCTCTCTATTTATCTCTCCAACTTTCTCTCTCTCTCTCACTCTCTCATGCCTCTCCCTCTCCTTATCTCTCTCTCTTTCTTTTAATTCAGATTGCCCTTTTTTATTCTTTGTCTTGTTGGTCTTGATTTCATTGCCCAGAGCTGTTTTTGGGCCTGGCTGAGTGAGGGAGCCCACCTGGGCAGAATGTCTCTGTTGCCATGGAGACTCATCTCGGTCGGTGTCGGTGAAGTGGAATCACTCTGTCGTTGCAAGTGGTCACATGTGCTCCATATGCAGTGTCACTTTGTGGGGGGGTGTGGGGGTGTGTGCGATGTACTTTTTATGGGCTGTGTTATTTCAGTGGCACAAACTCAGAGGTACTGGTGAAGAGGATGGAGTCAGGTCTGAGGTCCGGCCTTGACGCAATTCACCCCAACGTACCATTATTGGTAACAAAATCCCCAAATTGGAAATGTGAATATGCTCTGGTATTGTTTTTGTTAGTTCTGTTTTTATCATTATTGTTAATACTATTATTATTACTTTTGTTAAATAATTTTAGTTGCTGGATGGTATTGAGCCAAAAGCTTGCTTCAGTTTAACAAGGAAGATTGCAGCCTTTGTTACCATGGAAATGTACCTATCCATGTGTCCATCAAATCAGAGGAAGTAGCAGATCCAGCCAACAGTGTGATCACTCGGGGGCAAAGACACCAGGCCGCAGTAAGGTCAGGGTTATGGTTAGTAGAATAGCAGGATGCAACTCTTATTTTTTTTACCATCTTATCACATGCTGTTGTGCGGAAAGGGTTCAGTGTTGTTGTTTTTTTTGCTTTATTAAAATGTTTTGTTTCGTTCGCTTTTAAAGTCTCAGAGCCTAAAAGTTTGTTTTTCTTTTTGTGTGCTGAGAAATAGTGAGGATGGCACGAAGGAGAGTCGGTCTTTGCGAACACGCTAAGCAGGAGGGTCTCAGCCGTTTGATGAGGACATGATGAGTTACCGAATCCAACCCTGAACATGTGGAGTGGTCGGTATGAGATAACCTAAAGCAATAGCCTGTCCTCATACGGTTGGTTGAAGTGCAAAAGGCACCAAACACAACTTGCCTTCTGTTGTCCCCTTGTTCCAGGTCAGACGCTATAGCTCGCAGAGCCCACACAGAGTGTGTGGCTTCTCAGTGATGCTGCTCATGGGATATGTAGTTCAGGGGAGCCTGATTTAGGGAGTTTGAGCCAGCCCTGGACACACTTCTGATGAGTACTGTGCTGAGCCGAGGACTGTAGTTACACACGGTCTCACAGAGGTTTCAGAGATGTGACAGTAGATGCTGTTTTTTTCTGTTTTGTGGGACAGAGATCGAAGGCGAGGACAGGGGAAGGATGCTACTCTCCTTAGAAACAAAACCTTTTTTCTTCCTTAAACAAAGAGCTGGCAGCCCCTGAACCAATGGGGTTAGTTCACACTCCTATTATGACCGCCATCTACTCACTGCTCAGACATCTACCAAATACATTGGCTGGGTTTGTATTTTCATTTGTTCTACATGGTATAAATACACTGTGTAAGAACTTTATCTGGTAGTCCTGTACACCAGTTTGTTAATGCAAATATCTAATCTGCCAATCATGTGGCAGCAAATCAATCCGTAAAAGAATGCAAACATGGTCAAGAGGTTCAGTTGTGCTGACCACCATCAGAATGGGGAAGACGTGTAATCTAAGTGACTTTGCCTGGAATGATTGTTGGTGCCAGAGTATCTGAGACTGCTGATCTCCTGGGATTTTCATGCACAAGTCTCTAAAATTTACAGAGAATGGTATGAAAAACAAACAAAAAACATCCAGCGAGCAGCAAATAACCATGCATTACAACAGTGAAATGCGGAAGAGCATCTCTGAACACACAACATGTCAAACCCTGCTACAGAAGCAGACCAAAAAGTTTAATAAATACCTAATAAAGTGGTCACTGCATGTATATTCCCAGATTAGGGCCTGTGTTAGACTTAGCCAGTTGTGTTATTATTCACTATGTGCCAATACTGAGCCGGATTTAGACCGGGAGAGCATTGCGTCTACTTGCACCTGCTGTAGAGTGCCGTGAACATAGCTATCAAAATGTCCCGTGAGTTTTTCTTACTTTTTTTTTTCTACCAATGTGTCTGTGTTGAGTGAACCACAAGCTATTTTCCTCATCATTTTCACTCCCATTGTGTCTGATTTTAATTACAATTTTTATCCATGTATGTCATGCCTACTCAGACAAACTACATTAAAATAACGTTTTTGGCGAGATGAACTAGCTAAATCCTCAATTTCATTTAGAACTGAGGGCAAGGCCCATGAATGAAGACTTTCAAATGAGTAATAATAATAGTACTAATAATAAGCACATTCTTTGTTTTCTTTTCGTGTTGTTGTTTTGTCTTGTTTTTCCCCTCAAATTGGATAAAAATAACTTGGTATTAAAGTTTTCAATGAATCAAAATGCATCTTTATTTATTTATTTTGAAAATGTATCTTTTAAACCATTCTGCACGTCTGTGCTATGTGTCTGTTGTGTGACAGAGGGTGGTGAGATTTGCCATGTGCTTCAGATCCTGAATTGAAATCAGTGCTAATTTGCTCCATGTGGTTGGAAATACAAAATGTATCCTTTTTTTTAACATTCTTATTATTTATTTGTATATCAATGTCTTTGTCCACCCACAACAGAATGTGACATCTCTCTGTACTTTTTATATAGACCCTTTCATTTTGCAACCTGTGTGGTCCAGGAACATCTGATGTATTAACCACATTAACCCTGGATCAGTTTGCCCAGCAGAGAAAGGGAGACTTCAAATCAGTGTATATTGATCTGTGTGTTTTCTGAATATTTATGGAAATAGCTTGAAAACACCTTGGCTGAGAATAACCAATATACGTTATTTGTACTGAGAGGAAAGGTGAGGTGAATGCTCTTCTTGCTGACCTCGTACGAGACCGTTTAACCCCTCTGTTGCGTGTGCATGGTAAGTGCCCGAGAATTGCACGGTTCTTGGGCGATTATTTTAATCATCAGATGAAACCAGATTGATAAAGGGTGCGTCCGTCTTTACTTGAGAAGAAGCGGTTCTAATGCATGGTGCGCCGTTGTCAGGAAATCCTCGCCGTACAGATGAGTTGGTTGTTTTTGTGCTTAATATTTTCTAAAGCTTTGCGAGAAACTTCCTGCCTGTACAGAGAACGTGTATAGCTTAATTCTTATCAAAGGGAAGGTGAAGGTAGTTAGTCCTAGTCCTTTGGGAATAGATATCCCCTGATGATATCATGCAATGTACTTACTGTTGGCTACTTTATTCATTAAATAATTTCGCCCCGACGAAAGGAGGGGAGTCGTCGAATGGTTCAGCAACCTCTTTGACATTGATGCGAGCTTCCAGCTCTTAAAGTGCGGTGGTGGCCCTCGAGTTCTGAGAGCTTCGAGTGTAGCATGCTAATCGCTGTGCGTCAGTTGCATTTTTAAGTCCGATAGAAAGAGTATAAAAATAGATAAAGCTTTCTCTGGCTGTCTCTTCAGTGATTGTGTTCCTCATCTACGCCCCGGTTCGTTTGTTGAATAAGTAGAATGTGTGTTGCACATCCAGGTCAACTAAACGCATAGCGCACTATTTGTGCTTACACAATACCGTGCCGTCTTTGGATCCTTTTCTCGGTGGTCATTCAACCACATACGTATAGCACTTTTCATGAAGGGACACAATTCCGCTGATCAGCAGGTCCGCCTGATCCGGACACGCCCCACCAAGATGCAGAGGAAGAGTGACTTCGAACACTACATGCTGCTTTGCGGCTAAAAAGGAGCCGGTAGCTAATGGCCACGTTTCCTGCTTAAATGGTTTTAAATGGTCTTATCGGCTCCTGCAACTGCAGGGATTTCCATTCTCCGCACAAAACGGGTTATCCTCTGTGCATAAAATGATCTCCATTCTCCTTTTGTCATCTAATCTGTGACGTCACGGTTTTCTTTCCATCTAATGAAAATCACATGATAAAAATCATTAATTAGAATAAACACGTGTTCTGGTTTCTTGGAGTTCAGCTGTGTAAAACCATCTGTAAATAAAAAAATAAGCTTGTAAAACTAGCACTTCTCGTGTTGTTACATTAAATTAGTCTGTAAACACAGGCCTTTAATTTGGCTTTCATTGTGTGTGTATGCTTGCATTTGTGATAATGGAACTGTACATTTTGCCGCTTACAGCCCCACCTCCTCTGACAAGACAGCTTGGGCAGGGTAATTACCTTCCTGCTCCTCTGCCTGTCTGAATGCGCTATGTAAAACTCATCAGAAGACTATAACTAAGACTGTCAGCGGAAGTGCGCAGCACAGCTGTAGGAATCTGCCAGGGTTTAACATGAGTGAGGAACCAGAGGCCTGTTCAGTCTGAAACCGTTTTGCTACGGTTTCTGTGTTGAACAATACGTTTTCTCCTGACGGTGTGCAACGCTTTACAAAAGGCTTTGAGGTATGTTTGCTCCAGTTTGGTGGGTGCGTTGGGGATGCATCATAAATAATGATGTAGGCCTATGCTGGAGAACGCCTTCTCATAGTCCATTGAGGAAAACTACTCTGTTAGTCTGTCCGTCCACAGTTTTCAACAGGATGTTCTAATGGTTATGTGTCCCTGAAACTCACGGGGCTCATTTCCATCCCTTATTTTTATTTTTTTCCTGCTTTCTTTTTCTTGCCTCAAGCTCCACCCGTAGGAAAAGTAGAAAGAACAATAAGTAAAGACGGGAAATCAAGAAAGCATGAATTAGGAAAATGGAATGTCCAAGATAAAAGTTTTCATGTGGCTGAGATTGACATGTAGGCATGTGGGAAAAACTCCCGAGTTCACAGATTGTAAGTAACACTACGATATTGAGAAAAGTATTTTTGGACCACATCAAGCAAAGCTGTCTCATTAAAACTGAGTTTCGCAATCTCCTATATCCTACTTTTCAGCACGTTCACTCAGCCAAATCATATCATCGTTGCAGAAAATGGTGTTCATACAAAAGTTGACGAGAGCAACCACTTCATGACAATGTAGGTGCAGCATCAGCTTATTAGAGACTGTGTGTACAGAGATGGCAAAGCACATTGGTGCAATTTTTAAAAACAAAAAGCACCATAGCCTACAGCAAAATTAGTATTAATAGTGACATGCCAAAAAGGAACCTACAAGTTTTACCTACCCTATTATTCTATAATTCTGTATGGGATGGCGCAATATAGTCTAACAACATATGAAAGGTAATTGGGCTAATGTGGTTTGTCTTTCAGCCTAATTTTAACCATTGTCAATTAGCCATATACATTCTCGTAACTTTCAGCCGGAAAAACTATGGCTTTTATTTCTAAACCCTATGCACTATCCATTACGTCATATGGATCTCCAACTTGGTCGCGGACAATATGACATAGGTCTAAATAAATAAAACTGAATAACAATAACTGCCAATAACAGACTCCAAAGGCAATCAAAAGCCTAGAATCAAGACTGCATACTGAAAGTTTTCTTGCACTAAGGAAGTGATTGAATACACCTGACCAATCAGAAGCAGTTGAGAAGCCCCCTAACTATATTATAAAAACGGGATGTAATTCCTATGTTGATCACCTAATATGGATGTGAATACCCTCAAATTAAAGATGACAGTCTGCACCTTAACCTACATTTATTGTCTCTTTTCAAATGTAAGGCAACAAAATATATAATCATAGTCATTCTGAATATATTAGGAAGGGTTTTAAACAACTCTGTGCCACAAGGCATGGCAGCTATTTAACTCCTCAATGTTGACATAATTGCCTCATATCAAGGAGGTCTTGGGTTCGAATCCCCGTCGGCCAGGGCCTCTCTGTGCGGAGTTTGCATGTTCTCCCCGTGTACGTGTGTGTTTCCTCTAGGTACTCCGGTTTCCTCCCACAGTCCAAAGACATGCAGGTTAGGCTGATTGGAGAGTCTAAATTGCCCGTAGGTATGAGTGTGTGAGTGAATGGTGTGTGTGCCCTGCGATGGACTGGCGACCTGTCCAGGGTATATTCCTGCCTTTCGCCCAATGTATGCTGGGATAGACTCCAGCCCCCCTGCGACCTTGTTCAGGATAAGAGGGTTAGGATAATGAATGAATGAATGAATGAATGAATGAATGTTGACATAATGACAACTGAAAAACATTTACAGTCGTATGAAAAAGTTTGGGCACCCCTGACAATTTCCATTATTTTCATTTATAAATCATTGGGTGTTTGGATCCGCAACTTCATTTTGATCTATCAAATAATTGATGGACACAGTAATATTTCAGGAGTGAAATGAGTAACAGAAATTGTGCAATATGCATCAAAACAAAATTCGACAGGTGCATACATTTGGGCACCCTTGTCATTTTGTTGATTTGAATACCTGTAACTACTTAACACTGATTAATTGGAACACAAAATTGGTTTGATGAGCTCATTAAGCCTTGAACTTCATAGACAGGTGCATCCAATCATGAGAAAAGGTATTTAAGGTGGCCAATTGCAAGTTGTTCTTCTCTTTGACTCTCCTCTGAAGAGTGGCAACATGGGGGCCTCAAAACAACTCTCAAATGACCTGAAAACAAAGATTGTTCAGTATTATGGTATAGGGGAAGGCTACAAAAAGCTATCTCAGAGATTTCAGCTGTCAGTTTCCACTGTGAGGAACAAATTGAAGGCCACAGGCACAGTTCTTGTTAAGGCCAGAAGTAGAGAAGAAGAAGAATATCGGAGAGGCAACGGTGAAGGATGGTGAGAATGGTCAAATACAACCCACAGACCACCTCCAACGACCTACAAGGTCATCTTGCTGCAGATGGTGTCACTGTGCATCGCTCAACAATACAGCGAAAGGAAAAGCTGTACAGGAGAGTGATGCGGAAGAAGCCTTTTCTGCGCACACGCCACAAACAGTCGCTTGAGGTATGCAAAAGCACATTTGGACAAGCCAGCTTCATTTTGGAATAAGGTGCTGTGGACTGATGAAACAAAGATTGCGTTATTTGGTCATAACAAGGGGCGTTATGCATGGCGGCGAAAGAACACAGCATATTTGGTTGAGGTTCCATCATGCTGTGGGGCTGTGTGGCCAGTACCGGTACTGGGAATCTTGTTAAAGTTGAGGGTCGCATGGATTCCACTCAATATCAGCGGATTCTTGAGAATAATATTCAAGAATCTGTCACAAAGTTGAAGTTACGCCAGGGCTGGATATTTCAACAAGACAACGACCCAAAACACTGCTCAAAATCTGCTCAGGCATTCATGCAGAGGAACAAGTACAATGTTCTGGAATGGCCATCCCAGTCCCCAGACTTGAAAATTGAAAATCTGTGGGATGATTTGAAGCGGGCTGTCCATCACGCCTAACTGAACTGGAGATGTAAGGAGGAATGGTCCAAAATATCTTCATCCAGGATCCAGACACTCATTAGATGCTATAGGAAGCGTCTAGAGGCTGTTATTTTTTGCAAAAGGAGGCTCTACTAAATATAGATGTGATTTTTCTGTTGAGGTGCCCAAATTTATGCACCTGTCTAATTTTGTTTTGATGCATATTGCACATTTTCTGTTAATCCAATAAACCTCATTTCACTACTGAAATATTACTGTGTCCATCAGTTATGAAGTCATATCAAAATGAAGTTGCGGATCCAAACACCCAATGATTTATCAATGAAAATAATGGAAATTGTCAGGGGTGCCCATATTGAAAGGGAGATGCTTGTATTTATATCGCAGTCTCATACTGCTGGAAAGCACCACCCAGTAACCCATGGCAACATCACAAGTTGCACTGGGAGGAGCCATTGGAATTTAGCCTGTGGATTGGCTGGGAGCAGGTGTTCTGAGGTTCCATATTGGGAAGAGAGGTGGAGTTTACTCTGAAGTGAGTGAGCGGCTTAGATCAATGTAACAGCATTGCAGACAGACCACAATATACAGTGAGCACCATAAGTCATTGGACAGTGACACATTTTTTAAATTTTGGTTCAGTACTCTTGCACTTTGTGTTTGAAAGGATACAATGACAGTGAGGTTGAAAGGCAGACTGTCAGCTATAATGCGAGAGTATTTCCATCAATATTGGATGAACTGTTTGGAAATTACAGCACATTTTGTACATGGTCCCCCCATTCTAAGGTATTACATGTATTTGTTGAATTGGCTTCACAATGCAGTGGGGTAACTAAGACCTGCTGGGCCCCAGTGCAAATGAAGCTCAGGGGCTCCTTCCCCTTCAATAACATCACCCACACACACACTTGCAGTGCACATGTACCAGACATTTAGAACCACAGACAGTAGACAAAGCACAGGGATAAGCTCTAGCCAGTACTCCTAACAGATACCAGTCATGTTAAAACTGACAGGACAAAACATCACAAAATTAAATTACTCTTTCTGACTAACAATGGTTTAACAGTAAAAAGACAAAATGCTGCTCACTCATTTAAAAGGACATCCAGCGCAACTTGCACTCCACAAAATCATACACCAAGCTCTACAGGTCCAAATTCCTGGCTCTGTCATCTTAAGTTGAAAGTATAGATAACCCACTTAGTCTCTATAGTTTTAGTTTTGTGAACGAGTGTTTGGCTGTGGTGGCAGTCACTAGTATGGTGAAATTGAGAATCAACACAGAGCACACATCACCAAAAGCAGTTGCTAGTTAAAAAAAAACTGATCTACCTTTGGTTCCTCCTTTTTACTTTTCTTTTTCTGTGCACCATTTCTGCGTATATTCCATATTATATTACGTATATTCAAGCATTCTCTCAATTCTTTTTTTGCTATTTTTTTATCTTTTACTGAGGGTGGCACGGATGGTGCAGTGGGTAGCACTGCCGCCTCACTGCAAGGAGGTCCTGGGTTTGAATCCCCGTCTGCCGGGGCCTCTCTGTGCGGAGTTTGCATGTTCTCCCCGTGTCTGTGTGGGTTTCCTCCGGGTACTCTGGTTTCCTCCCACAGTCCAAAGACATGCAGGTTAGGCTGATTGGAGAGTCTAAATTGCCCATAGGTATGAGTGCGTGAGTGTGTGAATGGTATGAATGGTGTGTGTGCCCTGTGATGGACTGGCGACCTGTCCAGGGTGTATTCCTGCCTTTCTCCCAATGTATGCTGGGATAGGCTCCAGCCCCCCTGTGACCCTGTTCAGGATAAGCAGGTTAAGATAATGGATGGATGGATGGATCTTTTACTGAAGTAAGGCAATCACGAAACTGAACATGATAGATCAAGCCCAGTCCAAAGCGGGCCAGTAATGTGGTCATTTGCTCTACTGCCGAACTGAAAAATAGGAAAAACACATTATTGGTTTGTAACCATGAGGAGATGCAAATGAAAGGTATTTCTAGCATCTTGGTTCATCTATGCAACTCCGCTGTCTTCCTGTCACTGATGCATGGGCCCCTCCCCAATTGCAATCGCAGCCGCACCGCGAGTCCTGCCGTTAGCTCTGCCCCTACTTCAAAAATGTGTCAAGTCTTGATTCTAGACTTTACAATTGCCTTGCCTGGAGATTGTTGTTGGGGTGTGACCGCATAAGGAAGACAGTTGTATCAGTGCAAATTAAGCTGGCTGTCATAAGGCTCAGAAATAAACATAGCAAAAACCTGGGCATTGTCACCAGACAAAGTAGACCTAGGAAGACCACTATAGTGGAACACCTGAGAATACTCCCTATGGTGAAAAACAAACCCTGACAATGGCCAAACAGATCAAAAACACTCTCCTGGGTGCAGGTGTAGATGTGTCAAAGTGTACCATATGTGGAAGACTAGACCAGCAGGACTACAGAGGCTACACTACGAGAGGCAAACCAATAATAAGCCTGAAGAACAGAAAGCCGAGACTACAGTTTGGTAAAAAACACAGAAAACAGTCCCAAGAATTGTGGAATGAAGTCTTGTGGACAGATGAGCATACCACCTCATCTGTGAAACACGGTGGAGGGGGTGTTATGGCTTGGGCCTGTATGGCTGACAGTCTAATTTGTCTTCATCCATGATGTGACTGCAGACAGTCTACAGAAATATTTTATCTTCCCCGATAAAACCAATTGCCTCCAAACCTATTGGACAGAAATTCAACATCCAACAATGGCCTAAAACATACTGCTAGTTGAACAAGTTTTTGACAGTAAAAAAGTTGAAAATCTTTGACAGGCTAAGTCAATCTGAATCCAATTGAAAATGCATGCTGAAGAGGAGACTGAAGGCAAAAATACCCCAAAACATTGCTTTATTTTCCCCTCATCTTCCTGCTGTAAATCAGCATCACAACTTTGTGCCGAATATGCATGCCTTTTGTACTTAGGAACTGAGTTGGCAAATTAATAAATGGATATGGCCCATGTGTAGTCTTGTCTGCAGTGGAAAGCTGTTTAAAAGACCATTCCTGGCTGTTGTAATCCTGTTGCTTTGCTGGTAAAACATAACCAGTCACCAACTACCATATGTCTTGACTATCAACAGATGTCATTTTGTTGTTTGTTATAATACACTCGGTTGATGTTAGTTATTAGCTTAAATAGCTTGAAAATGGTGCATTTAATTTTGCTTTTCGCGGCTTTCCAGGTTCATGGCTCTGAGGAAGGAGGGGGTAATTTGGGAGTCCAGTCCTTTTCTGCAGAAAGCTTTAACTATAACCATTCAATCCCTTTACGCTCTTCCAAGCAAATTCCTTTCTCCGAAAACCCACCGGCAGACACACTCACAATCCTCAGGCGGGAGCTTCAGCAACCTAGTTGTTATGGAAACTGGATCCTAACTGCAACAATTAGACTAAGGCAAGGCCGCCTTTCAGACAAGAACAAAACCCCTGTTTTTCAGGTCCGTGTGTGGAATATTATTGAATGTCAATATAGCTCAAAATTTTTTGTCATATTTTTGTGAATGGAGTAGTAGGCATGATCACTCCTCACCTCCTTTTTAACTTAGAATTTTGAATTTGCAGCTATTGTTTAAAAGTTATTGTCACACGAATCAGTTTTGGCTGCCGTTGATCATCCTTATTATTAAAACAATTGACATTTGTTCCCAATAAATTTTTCTCTTCTCCTGGTTCCATTGTTTCCGGTTCAAGACGTGGGCTACCTTCTCAGTTTAGCCCAACTGCATGGTTCTGAAAGGACAGCGCCCTGTACCGAAGACTGGAGCGTGACTATTTCAATAATGTCTCGCGCACTGAGTGCAACAATAGATTAAGCTTTTCATTTAGTCATTTAAAATCACCTTCTGCCACCGATTTCCGCTTCGCATCATAACGGCAATAACTTTCTCAAAATTAAATTTGAAAGAAATCATTTTACCAGCATCATCCATTGGACACATACTGCAGTGTAGGCCAGTGGCAGAAAATCGCTTATAAATATTGGTCCATTACATTACTTTGAGTGCCATTTAGTCTTTGGATGAAAGAAATTTGTTTACATTCTTAATCAGGGGTGCACAGAAGGGCTGATCCGCTTCAGGATTTTGTGCCAACTTGTGCTCTTGATTATTTAATTAGGTAAATAATGTCTTGATCAGACACTTGTATATGCACCAGCTACAGCTGCAGACTGCAAGTGTATCCTAAAGATTGTATTGTGCTCAAGTACAGGAGTGAACCAACATAATTTCTAGAGCTGTCACAAAAGAAAATTCTGGTAATTGGTTGGAACAAAAACTATCATGCAGACTGGCGTTCCAGGTCTGGAGTTGTGCACCCCTGCTCTAAATAAACTATATTACGATGCAGTTTCTTTCCTGACATATATTTTTTATTTGATTTGTGTTGCAAAGCATATACAAGCAATTTGACATTACATAAAAAAGTGAAAAACATAGTTATTGTCCGAAAAGTGATGGATTTGTTTTTATTAACCTCTTTTAAGATTAGGAAATATAATTTTTTCATTGTTATATATACTTTACTGGCATTTGGTGGATGCTCTTATCCAGTGTGATGTAAATTTGATTAGACTAAGCAGGAGACAATCCTCCCCTGGAGCAATGCAGGGTTGGGGGCCTTACTCAGGGGTCCAATGGCTGTGTGGATCTTATTGTGGCTACACTGGGATTATAACCACTGACGTTGCGTGTCCCAGTCATTTACCTTAGCCACTACACTACCGGCCACCCCCTTATTTTAAGGCTTTTGCGTCACCACATCATGGGAAACGCTGTCTGAGGCCTTACTTTTGCAATATGATCAGACTTTAACCACTGAAAATATTGTTCACTCATTATCTAGATTAGTTTAAAAAAATATTTAAAATATATATATTTTATAAAGAAATTGTCAGAGGATTTGATGTCTTACCCAACAGATAATATCTCTTTAAAAATAAGGGAACATGCCCCATCAACAAGTTTTGGTTTTGAAAGGGCACTGCTCTAATCTAAGTTTTATCCAAACTGATTTTGGAAATATAGTTTTTGGTGGAATATGAAATAATGATACAATAAATGTTAGGTATACTCAGTAAAGGATGTACCAGGCATGCGGATATAGGAATGGTCTTTGGGGTTGATAGTTTTGCATCTGTAACAATAAAATTCACTTGGACGATAAGAAAGTTTGCCTGTTGTCCATAAGGAAAAGGTTGCACCATGCCAGGGCTGTCAGTTTCATGTGCTTCTGTAGTTGCAAACTCATGCTGGTGCATTTTGTTAGTTTGCAGCGCACTTGCCGTTGCCCCGCTGCGTTGTGTAGGGGCTGTAGCATTGCAGCGTACAGGACCCGCCCTCGTTCTCTCCCCCGAGACCCCGGCTGCAATCTGCAGCTGACCGAGTGACACGCCCTGATGCGTCCGCCGACCTCACGAGTGCGTTGCTGCTCCGGCGAACACCTCCGCCGCCTTCTGCCGCAACGCCTTTTCCGCAATCGCGCAAAGTGGCTCGAAGCCCGGAATCAATCAACCGCACTACTCCCTGCAGTAAGGCTGCTGGAGGAACCTCTCCAAATCACCTTTCAACAGAAGCTGGCGGGCCCTGAAAAAAGTCAATTAATTAATTATTTCTAATGGCTCTTAAATTTGAGTCTTGCACTATTGTGAGCCTTATTTGTTCCCATACTATGACTGTTGGTATTCCTGCATCAATAATTTTGGCACAAGTCACTGCACTTTGTGCCAAAGCAAATTTCTTGTATATTTATTTGGCAATAAAATGTTTATCACCCTGGTTCTAAAGTAATTAGCTGCTTGTACAGAATAAACTGTGTAAAGTTCTACCAACTCCAGAAAGGAGTTCAGATCATGAACAGAAAAAATAGTAAATGCTGGTGGGCAGTGTACAAAGATACTTTTGAGCAACTTTGAGTCTCGAAGGAAAGAGAAATTGTTTCCTGGAAGTCCTGATATCTGTACATTTATTAATTTATTTCACTAATTTCAGAACATTGATGCCATTCTGGCCTGTTATGGGCACTTCCTGGAGGTATTCTCAGTAGTGACGCCTATGCCCAGGGACAGTGTGATGCAGGGGAGTGGTGTGGAATGCTTTGTGAATTCCTCCCGCAACATTTCCCACTTGATCCTCTTCAGTGTGGATTTAATTTGTCTCACTAGCTTCTCTCTGTACTTTGTGTACATGGTCTCTCTCTCGCTCTCTCTCGTGCTCTCTCTCTCTCTTTCTCTCTCTCTCTCTCTCTCTCTCTCTCCCTCTCACTGATTGTGGAATGTCTGGTGCTGTTTCATGCTTTAGTTTATTCTTGCCTTTCATGCATGTCCGTATGTAAAGTGGATCATAATGTGAACTTCTTCCTGGCTTTCTCTCAACATATGTCCTTCCCTTGTTCACTTTTATGACATGGATTTAAATAAAAAAATTCCTCCCTCCTCTCCATGGCTGTTCCTCTGACCACTACATACTGCAAAGTGCTGTGGCCTCTGTTCTTTGAGGATTTATTTTCATCTACAAACTGAAAAGATTAATTGAGGAATAATTATGAATAGTGGATACAACTCTGGACTTTCCCAGTCAAATCATTAAATTTGAAATTTCACTTTGTGCAAATAATAATGTCTCGCTCTCTCTCTTGCTCAAATGTTACAAGTATTCAGTGTATGTTATGTTATTCTTTTGGTCACGTTCTGTATGAAACTCCCGTTTAAATTCAGCAATGCAGTTCCTTTTTTACCCCCTGCCTATCCATCTTTTTTTTTTAACTCTTAGCCCTGGAGGGTATTTTTTCAACACACTCTTCCAGTGTTCACTGCTATGAACAGTTTATATTATGGAGGCAGCCACTCATTGTTTTTCTTTAGTTTGCTATTGCTTTTAGGAGCATAAATATATATTTGACAACCTATTTACATAAGACTGTGGGCCTAAATTCCGAATTCACTAGTATGCCTGCTGTTGCAATTGCTTGTTATGTGTTAATGTGTCACGCGAAATGTTGGCGTCTCCTCGATTACTTCACAATAAAAAGAGAGGGACCTTCTATCCAATGAAGGCCACAATCAAGTGTGTAAATTAATTTGCATTTTGACAATACTGTAACCCCCCCCCCCCCCCCAAACACACACTCACAGCGCCCCCCATTTTCTCTCTGCCGGTTTAAGTGAAACAACGGGAGGGCCATGATTCTCGTCTGAGCAGGGCGGGGCACTGCGCATGTACGATGGAGCTTCACTAAGAAAATCTTTCGGTGTGTCTGATTCTGTGTGGATGGGCTAGCTGCTGCGGTAGAGACAGGGGGACAAGAAAATAGCTGCTTTAGAGCCGGGAGTCTGCGGACGGTGGCCTCCTTCTTTGCAACTGACAGCGGCTGTTTCACGGATTTATTTGTCCTTTGACTGGATTTTCTTTAAATACGAGAAAGAAAAGCACAATTATTTATTTAAAGAACCCGCAGTGTTCTGATCATCCAGCCCTTTCATAGTAGACCTTGCAGGGAGCAACGAGATCCGCCGTTTAAAACACAAGGAGAAAAGATGTCAGGCTACCAAGGAAAGAAGAATATTCCTCGCATTACAGTGAGTTGCAATTGGTATATTTCCTGTCATGATGTTGTAGGCGGCTATATGGTGCCTAGGCTATACAACACAAAAGGTAGGCTAATATACGTCAGCATCATATCACGCCATCATGCGACTAGACCGTTATATTAGACTATTTGAAGAAAATATTAAATCGGAATACATTCATATAAAATATGCTTCGCTGACTGCGAACGGGAAGAGAATCGGCTCTGGCTATTCTACTGAAACGTTCTGCGATATGGAAGTCGTAGGACTTTGCTTGCAGACCAGCCCGCTGTCGACTAGTGTTCACACATTGGAATGTGTCATTGTTTAGACTGTATCTGAAATAAAGTGCTATTATTGTAGGCCTATGCCCAAGACTGTCGCTGAAAGCACCGTATAGCCACAGTCACTGTAACGTGTAACTTTTAATGGGTTTTTAGATAGAAAGCGACCGACCCAGTCATTTAATTAATGCTTATTATTTCCAACCGTTACGATACTGTATTGACACATATAAGCTGTCTGCGCTGAATAAAAAGTCTTGCCGTTTCCGCAGAGGTACACAAGAAAAAAAACATTCTGGAATGCTCGTCATGATAATAGAAGACAACATGGTATAATAAAGACGAACTATTCTATTAAAATACACATTTCTATATTGTCGGGCGATGTTCTTTTCTTTGTGTCTGACTGGCCAGCTGCGAGAGCGATGGAATAGATCGCCCGCATCCGCCCATCGGCTGTAATGCTGGGTTCTGCTATAGAAGGACATCGACTGCATACCACACTCCAGTCTGGTTAATGCAGGCTCACATTTTTATTAATAGATCTCATTTGATAGATCTGGTTCGGTGTGTGATGAATTGTGGCCAGTATCAGCTGCCATTTTTTCCTCTCGATATTCGCGCGGAAGCGGCATGAAATCATGGCGTAAGAAGAGAATAGCGGGGCAAGATAATGGAAAGAAACGGATGGGAGGCGAGGCTTCTGTTTCCTTCCTCGGTGCGGCTTGGCTTAAAAGAACGCACCGCTGGGAACATGACGAAACAATGACACTGATCAAATTATGCTTCGATTAGTATTTTTTTGTCGCTGAAACTTCATCGGCTCCTTTCCTTTCTGTCTGAGTAGTGTGTGTAATGCCTCATATTAAACACAATGGGCTCGTCGACACCCGCCCGTAGGCTACACGCCCCATGTGCACGGCGATAAAAAACGGAGTATTTCCAATATGGGTTACACTGTCGTGGAACTACGAACCAAATGTCTGTTGTGCGCAGGAGCACACAATTCATGTTTTTTTCATTCACAATATTTAAATAATTGCTGTCTTAATGCCGTTCAGCCATCTTAAAATATAATTAATTAAAAGTAATTTATTATTATTATTATTATTATTATTATTATTATTATTATTATTATTGCCCTGCGATGGACTGGCGACCTGTCCAGGGTGTATTCCTGCCTTTCGTCCAATGTATGCTGGGATAGGCTCCAGCCCCCCTGCGACCCTGTTCAGGATAAGCGGGTTCAGATAATGGATGGATGGATGGATTATTATTATTATTATTATTATTATTATTATTATTATTATTATTATTATTGTTATCATTATGAGTGAACATTGTAAAACAGAGGGCAAAGGTTGCCAGGGATCAAATAATGATCAACTCTGTGAAAAATGGTGTGGGGGGTGACCATTGAAAGTAGGCATAAAATTGTCAGGGTACAGGTTTCTCCAACATGTATAACTCAACGAGTGTTTATGCTAGAACTCTCAAACTCTGATGTAAGCTACCCACATTTGTCCGCTACAAATACGAGTCATTAGAATATCACAGAATGCATGAATTAATGTCAATACAATGAGCTCCTGTAGCTGTTACAACCTACCCCATTACTAGGATGAGTTGTAACACTGGCTGGGGATGGATGTAACAGGATCAGAAAATCTGCTTAAATCAAACCCACAGTATAACATTTACATAATAACTTGTGTTTAGGCCTGAAGTACATTCTTTTCAATAAAAAAAATGAAAAGTATATACTTTTATTCTTAAACATTCAATATACAATAGCCTATTTCTAACATAATTTGAACACAAAAGGAATTTTACAAATATGCATGTCCTTTTTATATTGTCACCTTTTTAAAAATAATATTTTTCAAATTAAAAAAATTATGCTCTTTCGTCTTTCAGCAGAAAAAAAGGTATTTCCAAAACAATATTCTGGAACAGTGTGTGTGTGTGTGTGTGTGTGTGTGTGTGTGTTTGTGCATGTGTGTGTGACATGAGTGAATATGTCGGCTGATTAACCATGGAGCGCTTTAGTGTGTCGATTGGGACACCCCTGTCTGTTTCTCTTGTCTATTGCC
Organism: Osmerus eperlanus; assembly: GCF_963692335.1. NCBI lineage: Eukaryota > Metazoa > Chordata > Actinopteri > Osmeriformes > Osmeridae > Osmerus > Osmerus eperlanus. The sequence goes on along the minus strand of NW_026911495.1, from coordinate 6,158 downwards.
TAGGCATGCTGAGAAATAAACAAATGCCAAGGACAATGAGTTTCAATCAGAATTAAGTGTCACAAATCAACACAATATTGCATATTGTCTATTGACTACATAATGAGCATTTACACAAAGTCTGAGCAAAATTCTTATCCCCCACACATCTGGTTAATATTTTACGGAATTACCCTGCAGTATTAATCTTTTGTCCTATTATATTTCTGGGAGCTGCCATTCAAAAAAAAAATCAGAATAACATATTTACATATTACATTTAAATCATCTTTCCAGAAAGTTTGAGTAGACAGTTCAAGAAAAGGTGCAAGGCAGTTTCATTGTTCACATCACCGAATAACCATATTATTTTGTTTTAATATCATTCTTCATTCTCTTGAGGTAGCTTTTTGATGGATAATATCTATGGAGTAGCTTGTAGGAGACATCCGTTACTTTATTGTTGATCATGTATTCTGAGGTCCATATGGATGTGCAATGTATATTTATCACACAATTAGTCCTGTAAGGGGGGGGGGGGGGACCCATAGAGGTTTCATATAGATTAATACACACAACATGGGTGAGTAGGGATTTCACAGAGTTTCCTAAAAAGACCTTAACTCCTTCTAGAATAGCAGCCATAACAATAGCAAAGTCTTTAGGAGATACAGGAATATGGTATTTGGTTAGACATTCAGAATAATTAAAAAGAAAACCAGGTTAAATTGTTGAAGAACAAATAAAATATTGTTTCTGTCCCATGACTCAAAAGGGTTTTTACATCCAGATCGGGTGAACCAATTACAGACCTTTTTATATATACCCCCCCAATTTTAGGGGACCAAATGCTCAAATGTTTCTTGGACGGGTGTATTAATTTTCATCATTAGTTCATGCAAAAGCTCTAGCAAAAGGTCTAGGAGAGTCATCTGCACTTGGATTCTATGGTTGTTGTCTCTCAACATGATGTCATTCGGCTGAAAAAAGAATAGACCAATCAGAGACATAGCCAAAAAATTAGCTGTGTCAAAATCAACTCTTTGGTACGTTGTTTCGAAGCAAGAGCACGCTGGTGAGCTCAGCAGTTGTAAATGACCTGGGCCGCGTTTCCCAAAGATGGTGTCCCTTAGGGTCTCACGAAGACTTGAAAGGTATACCTTACTAAAGTTGTTTACTTTTCTAGGCGTGTTTCCTGAACTATCCCTTAGGTACTTGCTTAAGGGATAGCTTCTACATGCAACGTTACTAGGCCCATCAACGGCTCGAAGATTGATTATTCACTCCATGCAGCGACTGCTTGACTGCGTTATGAGAGAAAGTAGTGTTCTTTATGAATAAAACACTGCAGGAATACTTTAAAACATTGCATTTATCATGACTGGGAACGTATTAACAGAATAAAAAACTTACAAACTGGATTATCCAACTGTATATATAATTTTTGCCAAATGGGTGCAAGAACCCGGCACCTCCTCCTGCTGTATACGCCTTCTTTGGCATGTCATGTTTTAATTAAATTATTTTTATATCTTTGTCATGGTGCCTTAAATGACTTTGCAATCAGGGTTGATTTGCCAGAAGCACCATCACATTACTGGTGTAATTCACTATTATCTCTGATTGGCTGATGTTTTCAATAAAAGCGCACCAACAAGCAAAATGCACAAACACGAAAACAACATAAACTATGGCAAAAAAGCAAACAAAGAAAGAAGCGGTCCCACAGCTTCACAGCAAACAAAATGGAGATATTGTTAGAGGATGTGGCACTGAATTAAGAAACATATATTTTCCAGTTTAACTATCGTTAAACATCGCTCCAGCCCACAGAGAGAGTGGGAAATCATCTGTTTGTAAATATAATTTAAGAGGCAATTTAGGCAACATGGATCCTTCATGATGTACAATTTTAGTCTTTGCATGAAAAAAATCCCATTAATGTGGTATTTTAGTAATATTATTAGCCAACTACAATTGTAGAATTGTTAGTGTACATATTCATATTGCTTAACAGATTGAGATGTAACTATGAGCAAGAGCCGATTTCAGAGGCTTGCGGTCGTAACAGTGGTGGCCACTAACGGAGTGAGCTGACAACATCGCTAAGGTATAGCTAAGAGTGGTCCAGACCAACCTTACGAAAGTACCACTTACTTTGGTTGATTCCATTGAATCATTAATAAAGTACACTACTCATAAATAAAGCTTATGTCAATAACTATTATTTTTTTTAGCTTACAGCATTATTTGTGCAAATTTGACAAGGGTGCCAATAATTCTGGAGCCCACTGTATGCGTGTGTGAGTCAGTGAGTGAGTGAGTGAGTGAGTAAATGAGTATGTGGATGAGTGAGTGTTTGTGTGTGTGTGTTCATTTCTTAAGCCCCTGGAGACAGCATCATTCACACAGGGTTCCTCTGAACTGCTCTTAGTGCTTTAGCTTCCGAAGTGGAGATTTTCTGTGCACAGTGGGCACAGATTCACTGAAGCCTTCAGTATGTGGATTAGCTGGTACAGTGGTCACTGAATACAGCAGTACATCCAGACTACATCCATATCTAAGCTGCACTGCATGCAGTGTTTTGCTTAACCTCATCCACTCTGCCCCCTTGTGGTTGAGTCGTCAACATCTATCATTATTGTTGCTTTCGCATTTATATCATACAAAAACTGTGACTTAATAAAACTGCAAAACGGCGATGCCAGATTGTTAAAAAGACTCTCAGAGAGAACAGCAGTTTAGATTCTTAACAGTTTGTTATTTGCAATGCAGGGCAATAAAACAGCAGGCTCCCCCATGCCACACTAATGGTTTACAAACCTGACCTAGTCACAGACTCAAAAAAATCAATTTCTCTATGTCAAAAAATCATGTTCCAATATATGAACAAAAATATACAATTCAGAAGTTGCATAAATAAACACTTTTTTTTCTTAGATATATTTCCAGTTTGGTGTTTGTTTTGCAAATGATTAGATACAAACATACTTACGGAACCAAATATCCCACCTGGTTTTGAAGCTACGACTGTTTTCTGACTGACATTGAAGTTTATTTTGTGTCTGTTCAGCCATTTTTATATACCTAAGCATATACCTAAGCAAATGCGGTCTTGAACTACTTCGTATTGTTGCGTAAATGCATTGCTAGCTCATTTCAGTAACAAACTAATACAAAACATGCCGTGTTTCTTGTACGGGGCTTCCTACCCTTTCCAACGAGGTATAATGTGTCATATTCAGGCGACGGACAGTTTAGGAATATAACTGTGTTCGCATAGCAGAATGAATAAACAGACGTCCGTAATTATAGGATTTGGACTTGCTATCGATGTAAACCTGAAATTGTACTGGGTAACGGGGCTAACATGGCTCTGGTTAACCTAATGTTTAAATAAAGTTCAATTTTAAATGTGATTCAGATTTATTAGAAAGCATTAGGTCGAGTAATAATTTTTGGAGAGCTCTTAACATTTTGTATCAAAAAATATGTTTTAATTGAAAAATAAGCTTTTATGATCATTCCTTTGTCAAAAAGATATACAGATGTTTTCTGTTTGGAGAGATTTGGGGACACTTTAGGACTGGGTGCACTTTCGAACACAAGTTGACATCAAGTTTGTGCACAAATAGATTTAGGTCGATCCTTACAAATTGAGATGTTTTTAGTTTTCACAAATGTACTGGCAACGGTCCTGTTGTTCAAATCTGACAAGTCCTGCAAAGTCCTAGAAATGAGTTCTGGGGATGTACAACTGAGTGAACTCTTAGTTGCTAAAGTGTCTCACACTAGGCGTGATGATCTCACATTAGCCCAGTGTTTTAGCTCATAGTGAATAAGGTTGGGGTGCAGGCGTGGAAACTGATCTGAGATTAGCACTCTTTGAGATGCTATCTGAATGTAGGCTCCAGTGTTCAGCCACAGAACTGTGAAACTGATTATGCAATGTATGCAATGTATGGCATGCAAGATGTGCCAAAACATCTATCAGACAAGACGTTAAGCGAAGGTGAGGTCATTAAACATCCCTTGGCCCTTCTGTCAGCCGATAGGTCAGAGGTAGACAATTCCAGTATTGGAGGGCCTGTGTCTGTTTACGCGAATTACCTTGACTAAGATAGATAGATGATAGATTATTAGATTTTCAGTGAGTCCCCAAAAATGTCAGTAGTAGGCCAAACAGACAAAGTAGCCAGCCAGGGGGGTTCCCTTAGTAATTAATCTCTAATAAATGGCTTTATTCTTGAGCATTTTGTTAAGTTTACTTTCAAATATACCAACATCACATACAATTTAATCTTGTAGTGCCATTAACCATAAATTTGTTCAGAAAGGGAGAAGAAAATATGGTTATGATAACTCTTTGCTTGAATAAACAAAGTATTTTGCATGAAATATAAGTTTGACTTGACATAATGATAATTCTAATATGACTATTTACAAATTAAACTATTAGGATTTTATATTCAGTCATCCATATAATGGATTTGTTTATTACGGCATGGGCCTCTATCTCTGCACTGCATGGAGGCTGGCATTGGGGCTCTCTGTAGGCCTGTCTGTGAGGCTGGCATTGGGGCTCTCTGTGGGCCTGTCTGTGCGGCTGACTGGGGCCTGACTGGCTCTGGTGTGGAGGCTGACTCATCCCCCCTCTACAAAACCAAAAACCATTCCGATATGATATTTCATCATTCATATTATTGACATTAATTTAGGACACAATTGGAATCACTCAGGTCTTTCTTAATAATAAAATACCCGATTGGTAAAATCACAATTAAGCAACAATCAAATTTAGAGCATGTTGGATATGGTCCTCATTCTCCACCTCTGTGATAGGTGGTTCTCCAGTGCCCTGGCCACGTTCTTACTATGACCACCTAAACTCCAAAGGCAGCTGTTTTCATTGTTCCCTTCCTCTCCACCTGACCTGGTGTGGTTCTGATGCAGGAAGCGGTGCATTACCCAGATGGCTCGTGGTGGCTGAAGTGGGCTTCTGCCCTTCACTGGGAAGTGCTTTCACACTCACTGAGCACTATATTGGGAACACCTGTACACCTACTTATTCATGCGATTATCTAACCAGCCAATTGTGTGGCAGCAGTGCAATGCATAAAATCACGCAGATACGGGTCAGGAGCTTCAGTTAATGCTCACATCAACCATCAGAATGAGGAGAAATGTGATCTCAGTGTTTTTGACCATGGCAGGATTGTTCGTGCCAGATGGGCTGGTTTGAGTATTTTTGTAACTGCGGATCTCCTAGGATTTCTCCTTATTCGTATCTAGAGTTTACTCAGGATGGTGTGAAAAACAAAAAACATCCAGTGAGCGGCAATTCTGTTGACGGAAACGCCTTGTTGATGAGAGAGGGCAACGTAGAATGGCCAGATTGATTTGAGCTGACAGAAACGCTGCAGTAACTCAGTTAACCACTCTTTGTGGTTATTTTCATTGTCAATTGTGGTGATCAGAAAAGCATCTCCAAATACATGGTGCAGTAAATGTTTTCTTGGCCCAATTTGTAATACCAATCAATTATTACTTGAATGCCACAGCCTATTTGAGCATTGTTGGTTGCTGACCATGTGCATCCCTTCATGGCCACAATGTACCAATCTTCTAATGGCTACTTTCCGCATGATAATGCACCATGTCACAAAGCAAAAGTCGTCTCAAACTGGTTTCATGATCATGACAATGAGTTCAGTGTTCTTCAATGGCCTTCCAAGTCACTAAATCTGAATCCAATAGAACACCTTTGGGATGTGGTAGAAGAGGATATTCACAGCATGAATTTGCAGTTGACAAACCTGCAGAAATTGGATGATGCAATCATGTCAACATGGACCACAATTTCAAAGGAATGTTTTCAACATCTTGTGGATTCCATGCCACAAAGAATTGTTGTAGCAGGTAGCAGTTGTGCAGGTAGCAGTTGAAATTGTACTTCCCTCTAGGATCTTTCAGCGCACTTATCCCTGGTTATGGGTATGCACTTTGCACTTTGTTGTACGTCACTCTGGATAAAAGCCAAATGCCATATAATGTAATGTAATGAATTGAGGCTGATTTGTTGGTGCAACAGCAACATCACACTGTCTGCTGCATCATCATTCTGTTGTTGCCAGTGCTTTTGGTTCCATTGCAGTGTTTCTGTGCTCTTGTTCCTGCTG
>NW_026911494.1:35000-41501 GCF_963692335.1 Osmerus eperlanus | reverse complement strand
TCCCCGTGTCCCCCTCGCCCAGACCTTTCCAACGCCACCCGGGTGAAGGTGCTACGAGGTCCCGAAGTGGAGATGCCTGTCAATGAGCACCTTTTCCCAGCTTTGAATGCAGGTTTCCAGCTTCAGACAAAATGTGGCTCCAAACGTGCAGTTTTGCGCTCCGAACGTGGGATTTCGCTGGGGACGGTTTCTAAATTTCAAGTTGGCACGGGGGGCAGCGGTGTGTGTGGTTATTTTCCCAGGATTGATGATCCCCAATTCGGTAGCTCTGTTTAAAGTTTTGTTTGGGCTCCCGTTTCGCGGGGAAGCGCGTGCGCGTGGCGAGCCTGACCTCCCCGTGTCCCCCTCGCCCAGACCTTTCCAACGCCACCCGGGTGAAGGTGCTACGAGGTCCCGAAGTGGAGATGCCTGTCAATGAGCACCTTTTCCCAGCTTTGAATGCACGTTTCCAGCTTCAGACAAAATGTGGCTCCAAACGTGCAGTTTTGCGCCCCGAACGTGGGATTTCGCTGGGGACGGTTTCTAAATTCAAGTTGGGACGGGGGGGGCAGCGGTGTGCGTGGTTATCTTCCCGGAAAAAGCCGTCCCAGCTCGGTGGCGGTGGGTCCGTTTAAAGTTTTGTCTGGGCTCCCGTTTCGCGGGGAAGCGCGTGCGCGTGGCGAGCCTGACCTCCCCGTGTTCCCCTCGCCCAGACCTTTCCAACGCCACCCGGGTGAAGGTGCTACGAGGTCCCGAAGTGGAGATGCCTGTCAATGAGCACCTTTTCCCAGCTTTGAATGCAGGTTTCCAGCTTCAGACAAAATGTGGCTCCAAACGTGCAGTTTTGCGCCCGAACGTGGGATTTCGCTGGGGACGGTTTCTAAATTCAAGTTGGCACGGGGGGCAGCGGTGTGTGTGGTTATTTTCCCAGGATTGATGATCCCCAATTCGGTGGGTCCGTTTAAAGTTTTGTCTGGGCTCCCGTTTCGCGGGGAAGCGCGTGCGCGTGGCGAGCCTGACCTCCCCGTGTTCCCCTCGCCCAGACCTTTCCAACGCCACCCGGGTGAAGGTGCTACGAGGTCCCGAAGTGGAGATGCCTGTCAATGAGCACCTTTTCCCAGCTTTGAATGCAGGTTTCCAGCTTCAGACAAAATGTGGCTCCAAACGTGCAGTTTTGCGCTCCGAACGTGGGATTTCGCTGGGGACGGTTTCTAAATTCAAGTTGGGACGGGGGGCAGCGGTGTGTGTGGTTATTTTCCCAGGATTGATGATCCCCAATTCGGTGGGTCCGTTTAAAGTTTTGTCTGGGCTCCCGTTTCGCGGGGAAGCGCGTGCGCGTGGCGAGCCTGACCTCCCCGTGTTCCCCTCGCCCAGACCTTTCCAACGCCACCCGGGTGAAGGTGCTACGAGGTCCCGAAGTGGAGATGCCTGTCAATGAGCACCTTTTCCCAGCTTTGAATGCAGGTTTCCAGCTTCAGACAAAATGTGGCTCCAAACGTGCAGTTTTGCGCCCGAACGTGGGAACGTGGGATTTCGCTGGGGACGGTTTCTAAATTCAAGTTGGGACGGGGGGCAGCGGTGTGCGCGGTTATCTCCCCGGAAAAAGCCGTCCCCAGCTCGGTGGGTCCGTTTAAAGTTTTGTCTGGGCTCCCGTTTCGCGGGGAAGCGCGTGCGCGTGGCGAGCCTGACCTCCCCGTGTCCCCCTCGCCCAGACCTTTCCAACGCCACCCGGGTGAAGGTGCTACGAGGTCCCGAAGTGGAGATGCCTGTCAATGAGCACCTTTTCCCAGCTTTGAATGCAGGTTTCCAGCTTCAGACAAAATGTGGCTCCAAACGTGCAGTTTTGCGCCCGAACGTGGATTTCGCTGGGGACGGTTTCTAAATTCAAGTTGGGACGGGGGGCAGCGGTGTGCGCGGTTATCTTCCCGGAAAAAGCCGTCCCCAGCTCGGTGGGTCCGTTTAAAGTTTGTTTGGGCTCCCGTTTCGCGGGGAAGCGCGTGCGCGTGGCGAGCCTGACCTCCCCGTGTCCCCCTCGCCCAGACCTTTCCAACGCCACCCGGGTGAAGGTGCTACGTGGTCCCGAAGTGGAGATGCCTGTCAATGAGCACCTTTTCCCAGCTTTGAATGCACGTTTCCAGCTTGAGAGAAACGGGGGCTTAAAATTCACAGTTATTCGCCCGAACGTGGGATTTCGCTGGGGACGGTTTCTAAATTCAAGTTGGGACGGGGGGCAGCGGTGTGCGCGGTTATCTCCCCGGAAAAAGCCGTCCCCAGCTCGGTGGGTCCGTTTAAAGTTTTGTCTGGGCTCCCGTTTCGCGGGAAGCGCGTGCGCGTGGCGAGCCTGACCTCCCCGTGTCCCCCTCGCCCAGACCTTTCCAACGCCACCCGGGTGAAGGTGCTACGAGGTCCCGAAGTGGAGATGCCTGTCAATGAGCACCTTTTCCCAGCTTTGAATGCAGGTTTCCAGCTTCAGACAAAATGTGGCTCCAAACGTGCAGTTTTGCGCCCGAACGTGGGATTTCGCTGGGGACGGTTTCTAAATTCAAGTTGGGACGGGGGCAGCGGTGTGCGCGGTTATCTTCCCGGAAAAAGCCGTCCCCAGCTCGGTGGGTCCGTTTAAAGTTTTGTTTGGGCTCCCGTTTCGCGGGAAGCGCGTGCGCGTGGCGAGCCTGACCTCCCCGTGTCCCCCTCGCCCAGACCTTTCCAACGCCACCCGGGTGAAGGTGCTACGAGGTCCCGAAGTGGAGATGCCTGTCAATGAGCACCTTTTCCCAGCTTTGAATGCACGTTTCCAGCTTCAGACAAAATGTGGCTCCAAACGTGCAGTTTTGCGCCCGAACGTGGGATTTCGCTGGGGACGGTTTCTAAATTCAAGTTGGCACGGGGGGCAGCGGTGTGTGTGGTTATTTTCCCAGGATTGATGATCCCCAATTCGGTAGCTCTGTTTAAAGTTTTGTTTGGGCTCCCGTTTCGCGGGGAAGCGCGTGCGCGTGGCGAGCCTGACCTCCCCGTGTCCCCCTCGCCCAGACCTTTCCAACGCCACCCGGGTGAAGGTGCTACGAGGTCCCGAAGTGGAGATGCCTGTCAATGAGCACCTTTTCCCAGCTTTGAATGCAGGTTTCCAGCTTCAGACAAAATGTGGCTCCAAACGTGCAGTTTTGCGCCCGAACGTGGGATTTCGCTGGGGACGGTTTCTAAATTCAAGTTGGACGGGGGGCAGCGGTGTGCGCGGTTATCTCCCCGGAAAAAGCCGTCCCCAGCTCGGTGGGTCCGTTTAAAGTTTTGTCTGGGCTCCCGTTTCGCGGGGAAGCGCGTGCGCGTGGCGAGCCTGACCTCCCCGTGTCCCCCTCGCCCAGACCTTTCCAACGCCACCCGGGTGAAGGTGCTACGAGGTCCCGAAGTGGAGATGCCTGTCAATGAGCACCTTTTCCCAGCTTTGAATGCAGGTTTCCAGCTTCAGACAAAATGTGGCTCCAAACGTGCAGTTTTGCGCCCGAACGTGGGATTTCGCTGGGGACGGTTTCTAAATTCAAGTTGGGACGGGGGGCAGCGGTGTGCGCGGTTATCTTCCCGGAAAAAGCCGTCCCCAGCTCGGTGGGTCCGTTTAAAGTTTTGTTTGGGCTCCCGTTTCGCGGGGAAGCGCGTGCGCGTGGCGAGCCTGACCTCCCCGTGTCCCCCTCGCCCAGACCTTTCCAACGCCACCCGGGTGAAGGTGCTACGTGGTCCCGAAGTGGAGATGCCTGTCAATGAGCACCTTTTCCCAGCTTTGAATGCACGTTTCCAGCTTGAGAGAAACGGGGGCTTAAAATTCACAGTTATTCGCCCGAACGTGGGATTTCGCTGGGGACGGTTTCTAAATTCAAGTTGGGACGGGGGGCAGCGGTGTGCGCGGTTATCTCCCCGGAAAAAGCCGTCCCCAGCTCGGTGGGTCCGTTTAAAGTTTTGTCTGGGCTCCCGTTTCGCGGGGAAGCGCGTGCGCGTGGCGAGCCTGACCTCCCCGTGTCCCCCTCGCCCAGACCTTTCCAACGCCACCCGGGTGAAGGTGCTACGAGGTCCCGAAGTGGAGATGCCTGTCAATGAGCACCTTTTCCCAGCTTTGAATGCAGGTTTCCAGCTTCAGACAAACGGGGGCTTAAAATTCACAGTTATTCGCCCGAACGTGGGATTTCGCTGGGGACGGTTTCTAAATTCAAGTTGGGACGGGGGGCAGCGGTGTGCGCGGTTATCTCCCCGGAAAAAGCCGTCCCCAGCTCGGTGGGTCCGTTTAAAGTTTTGTCTGGGCTCCCGTTTCGCGGGGAAGCGCGTGCGCGTGGCGAGCCTGACCTCCCCGTGTCCCCCTCGCCCAGACCTTTCCAACGCCACCCGGGTGAAGGTGCTACGAGGTCCCGAAGTGGAGATGCCTGTCAATGAGCACCTTTTCCCAGCTTTGAATGCAGGTTTCCAGCTTCAGACAAAATGTGGCTCCAAACGTGCAGTTTTGCGCCCGAACGTGGGATTTCGCTGGGGACGGTTTCTAAATTCAAGTTGGGACGGGGGGCAGCGGTGTGCGCGGTTATCTTCCCGGAAAAAGCCGTCCCCAGCTCGGTGGGTCCGTTTAAAGTTTTGTTTGGGCTCCCGTTTCGCGGGGAAGCGCGTGCGCGTGGCGAGCCTGACCTCCCCGTGTCCCCCTCGCCCAGACCTTTCCAACGCCACCCGGGTGAAGGTGCTACGTGGTCCCGAAGTGGAGATGCCTGTCAATGAGCACCTTTTCCCAGCTTTGAATGCACGTTTCCAGCTTGAGAGAAACGGGGGCTTAAAATTCACAGTTATTCGCCCGAACGTGGGATTTCGCTGGGGACGGTTTCTAAATTCAAGTTGGGACGGGGGGCAGCGGTGTGCGCGGTTATCTCCCCGGAAAAAGCCGTCCCCAGCTCGGTGGGTCCGTTTAAAGTTTTGTCTGGGCTCCCGTTTCGCGGGGAAGCGCGTGCGCGTGGCGAGCCTGACCTCCCCGTGTCCCCCTCGCCCAGACCTTTCCAACGCCACCCGGGTGAAGGTGCTACGAGGTCCCGAAGTGGAGATGCCTGTCAATGAGCACCTTTTCCCAGCTTTGAATGCACGTTTCCAGCTTCAGACAAAATGTGGCTCCAAACGTGCAGTTTTGCGCCCGAACGTGGGATTTCGCTGGGGACGGTTTCTAAATTCAAGTTGGGACGGGGGGCAGCGGTGTGCGCGGTTATCTTCCCGGAAAAAGCCGTCCCCAGCTCGGTGGGTCCGTTTAAAGTTTTGTTTGGGCTCCCGTTTCGCGGGGAAGCGCGTGCGCGTGGCGAGCCTGACCTCCCCGTGTCCCCCTCGCCCAGACCTTTCCAACGCCACCCGGGTGAAGGTGCTACGAGGTCCCGAAGTGGAGATGCCTGTCAATGAGCACCTTTTCCCAGCTTTGAATGCAGGTTTCCAGCTTCAGACAAAATGTGGCTCCAAACGTGCAGTTTTGCGCCCGAACGTGGGATTTCGCTGGGGACGGTTTCTAAATTCAAGTTGGGACGGGGGGCAGCGGTGTGCGCGGTTATCTTCCCGGAAAAAGCCGTCCCCAGCTCGGTGGGTCCGTTTAAAGTTTTGTTTGGGCTCCCGTTTCGCGGGGAAGCGCGTGCGCGTGGCGAGCCTGACCTCCCCGTGTCCCCCTCGCCCAGACCTTTCCAACGCCACCCGGGTGAAGGTGCTACGTGGTCCCGAAGTGGAGATGCCTGTCAATGAGCACCTTTTCCCAGCTTTGAATGCACGTTTCCAGCTTGAGAGAAACGGGGGCTTAAAATTCACAGTTATTCGCCCGAACGTGGGATTTCGCTGGGGACGGTTTCTAAATTCAAGTTGGGACGGGGGGCAGCGGTGTGCGCGGTTATCTCCCCGGAAAAAGCCGTCCCCAGCTCGGTGGGTCCGTTTAAAGTTTTGTCTGGGCTCCCGTTTCGCGGGGAAGCGCGTGCGCGTGGCGAGCCTGACCTCCCCGTGTCCCCCTCGCCCAGACCTTTCCAACGCCACCCGGGTGAAGGTGCTACGAGGTCCCGAAGTGGAGATGCCTGTCAATGAGCACCTTTTCCCAGCTTTGAATGCACGTTTCCAGCTTGAGAGAAACGGGGGCTTAAAATTCACAGTTATTCGCCCGAACGTGGGATTTCGCTGGGGACGGTTTCTAAATTCAAGTTGGGACGGGGGGCAGCGGTGTGTGTGGTTATTTTCCCAGGATTGATGATATCCAATTCGGTAGCTCTGTTTAAAGTTTTGTTTGGCTTTCCGTTTTCGTTGTGTAGCTCTGATTTCGCTGGGGATAGTTTTATACACTGCTTTAGAGTGGGGCACACACGTGAGAGTTGTTTTTTCATTGGAACTGACTATGGCCATTTCGGTGTAGACGTTTAACGTTTTCTTTCGCTTCCCGTTTCCGTTTTATCCAACCGATTCCGATAGGGACAGTTTTGTTATTTAAGTTGGAGTAGGGCGCGACGGCGTGCGTTGAAATTTTTCGCCGGTTTCAGCTCCGTTCACGGTTGT
>NW_026911494.1:15000-25000 GCF_963692335.1 Osmerus eperlanus | reverse complement strand
TTGAGAGAAACGGGGGCTTAAAATTCACAGTTATTCGCCCGAACGTGGGATTTCGCTGGGGACGGTTTCTAAATTCAAGTTGGGACGGGGGGCAGCGGTGTGCGCGGTTATCTCCCCGGAAAAAGCCGTCCCCAGCTCGGTGGGTCCGTTTAAAGTTTTGTCTGGGCTCCCGTTTCGCGGGGAAGCGCGTGCGCGTGGCGAGCCTGACCTCCCCGTGTCCCCCTCGCCCAGACCTTTCCAACGCCACCCGGGTGAAGGTGCTACGAGGTCCCGAAGTGGAGATGCCTGTCAATGAGCACCTTTTCCCAGCTTTGAATGCACGTTTCCAGCTTCAGACAAAATGTGGCTCCAAACGTGCAGTTTTGCGCCCGAACGTGGGATTTCGCTGGGGACGGTTTCTAAATTCAAGTTGGGACGGGGGGCAGCGGTGTGTGTGGTTATTTTCCCAGGATTGATGATCCCCAATTCGGTGGGTCCGTTTAAAGTTTTGTCTGGGCTCCCGTTTCGCGGGGAAGCGCGTGCGCGTGGCGAGCCTGACCTCCCCGTGTTCCCCTCGCCCAGACCTTTCCAACGCCACCCGGGTGAAGGTGCTACGAGGTCCCGAAGTGGAGATGCCTGTCAATGAGCACCTTTTCCCAGCTTTGAATGCACGTTTCCAGCTTCAGACAAAATGTGGCTCCAAACGTGCAGTTTTGCGCCCGAACGTGGGATTTCGCTGGGGACGGTTTCTAAATTCAAGTTGGCACGGGGGGCAGCGGTGTGTGTGGTTATTTTCCCAGGATTGATGATCCCCAATTCGGTAGCTCTGTTTAAAGTTTTGTTTGGGCTCCCGTTTCGCGGGGAAGCGCGTGCGCGTGGCGAGCCTGACCTCCCCGTGTCCCCCTCGCCCAGACCTTTCCAACGCCACCCGGGTGAAGGTGCTACGAGGTCCCGAAGTGGAGATGCCTGTCAATGAGCACCTTTTCCCAGCTTTGAATGCACGTTTCCAGCTTCAGACAAAATGTGGCTCCAAACGTGCAGTTTTGCGCCCGAACGTGGGATTTCGCTGGGGACGGTTTCTAAATTCAAGTTGGGACGGGGGGCAGCGGTGTGCGTGGTTATCTTCCCGGAAAAAGCCGTCCCCAGCTCGGTGGGTCCGTTTAAAGTTTTGTCTGGGCTCCCGTTTCGCGGGGAAGCGCGTGCGCGTGGCGAGCCTGACCTCCCCGTGTCCCCCTCGCCCAGACCTTTCCAACGCCACCCGGGTGAAGGTGCTACGAGGTCCCGAAGTGGAGATGCCTGTCAATGAGCACCTTTTCCCAGCTTTGAATGCACGTTTCCAGCTTCAGACAAAATGTGGCTCCAAACGTGCAGTTTTGCGCCCGAACGTGGGATTTCGCTGGGGACGGTTTCTAAATTCAAGTTGGCACGGGGGGCAGCGGTGTGTGTGGTTATTTTCCCAGGATTGATGATCCCCAATTCGGTAGCTCTGTTTAAAGTTTTGTTTGGGCTCCCGTTTCGCGGGGAAGCGCGTGCGCGTGGCGAGCCTGACCTCCCCGTGTCCCCCTCGCCCAGACCTTTCCAACGCCACCCGGGTGAAGGTGCTACGAGGTCCCGAAGTGGAGATGCCTGTCAATGAGCACCTTTTCCCAGCTTTGAATGCACGTTTCCAGCTTCAGACAAAATGTGGCTCCAAACGTGCAGTTTTGCGCCCGAACGTGGGATTTCGCTGGGGACGGTTTCTAAATTCAAGTTGGGACGGGGGGCAGCGGTGTGCGTGGTTATCTTCCCGGAAAAAGCCGTCCCCAGCTCGGTGGGTCCGTTTAAAGTTTTGTCTGGGCTCCCGTTTCGCGGGGAAGCGCGTGCGCGTGGCGAGCCTGACCTCCCCGTGTTCCCCTCGCCCAGACCTTTCCAACGCCACCCGGGTGAAGGTGCTACGAGGTCCCGAAGTGGAGATGCCTGTCAATGAGCACCTTTTCCCAGCTTTGAATGCACGTTTCCAGCTTCAGACAAAATGTGGCTCCAAACGTGCAGTTTTGCGCCCGAACGTGGGATTTCGCTGGGGACGGTTTCTAAATTCAAGTTGGCACGGGGGGCAGCGGTGTGTGTGGTTATTTTCCCAGGATTGATGATCCCCAATTCGGTAGCTCTGTTTAAAGTTTTGTTTGGGCTCCCGTTTCGCGGGGAAGCGCGTGCGCGTGGCGAGCCTGACCTCCCCGTGTCCCCCTCGCCCAGACCTTTCCAACGCCACCCGGGTGAAGGTGCTACGAGGTCCCGAAGTGGAGATGCCTGTCAATGAGCACCTTTTCCCAGCTTTGAATGCACGTTTCCAGCTTCAGACAAAATGTGGCTCCAAACGTGCAGTTTTGCGCCCGAACGTGGGATTTCGCTGGGGACGGTTTCTAAATTCAAGTTGGGACGGGGGGCAGCGGTGTGCGTGGTTATCTTCCCGGAAAAAGCCGTCCCCAGCTCGGTGGGTCCGTTTAAAGTTTTGTCTGGGCTCCCGTTTCGCGGGGAAGCGCGTGCGCGTGGCGAGCCTGACCTCCCCGTGTTCCCCTCGCCCAGACCTTTCCAACGCCACCCGGGTGAAGGTGCTACGAGGTCCCGAAGTGGAGATGCCTGTCAATGAGCACCTTTTCCCAGCTTTGAATGCAGGTTTCCAGCTTCAGACAAAATGTGGCTCCAAACGTGCAGTTTTGCGCCCGAACGTGGGATTTCGCTGGGGACGGTTTCTAAATTCAAGTTGGGACGGGGGGCAGCGGTGTGTGTGGTTATTTTCCCAGGATTGATGATCCCCAATTCGGTGGGTCCGTTTAAAGTTTTGTCTGGGCTCCCGTTTCGCGGGGAAGCGCGTGCGCGTGGCGAGCCTGACCTCCCCGTGTTCCCCTCGCCCAGACCTTTCCAACGCCACCCGGGTGAAGGTGCTACGAGGTCCCGAAGTGGAGATGCCTGTCAATGAGCACCTTTTCCCAGCTTTGAATGCAGGTTTCCAGCTTCAGACAAAATGTGGCTCCAAACGTGCAGTTTTGCGCCCGAACGTGGGATTTCGCTGGGGACGGTTTCTAAATTCAAGTTGGGACGGGGGGCAGCGGTGTGTGTGGTTATTTTCCCAGGATTGATGATCCCCAATTCGGTGGGTCCGTTTAAAGTTTTGTCTGGGCTCCCGTTTCGCGGGGAAGCGCGTGCGCGTGGCGAGCCTGACCTCCCCGTGTTCCCCTCGCCCAGACCTTTCCAACGCCACCCGGGTGAAGGTGCTACGAGGTCCCGAAGTGGAGATGCCTGTCAATGAGCACCTTTTCCCAGCTTTGAATGCAGGTTTCCAGCTTCAGACAAAATGTGGCTCCAAACGTGCAGTTTTGCGCCCGAACGTGGGATTTCGCTGGGGACGGTTTCTAAATTCAAGTTGGGACGGGGGGCAGCGGTGTGTGTGGTTATTTTCCCAGGATTGATGATCCCCAATTCGGTGGGTCCGTTTAAAGTTTTGTCTGGGCTCCCGTTTCGCGGGGAAGCGCGTGCGCGTGGCGAGCCTGACCTCCCCGTGTTCCCCTCGCCCAGACCTTTCCAACGCCACCCGGGTGAAGGTGCTACGAGGTCCCGAAGTGGAGATGCCTGTCAATGAGCACCTTTTCCCAGCTTTGAATGCAGGTTTCCAGCTTCAGACAAAATGTGGCTCCAAACGTGCAGTTTTGCGCCCGAACGTGGGATTTCGCTGGGGACGGTTTCTAAATTCAAGTTGGGACGGGGGGCAGCGGTGTGCGCGGTTATCTCCCCGGAAAAAGCCGTCCCCAGCTCGGTGGGTCCGTTTAAAGTTTTGTCTGGGCTCCCGTTTCGCGGGGAAGCGCGTGCGCGTGGCGAGCCTGACCTCCCCGTGTCCCCCTCGCCCAGACCTTTCCAACGCCACCCGGGTGAAGGTGCTACGAGGTCCCGAAGTGGAGATGCCTGTCAATGAGCACCTTTTCCCAGCTTTGAATGCAGGTTTCCAGCTTCAGACAAAATGTGGCTCCAAACGTGCAGTTTTGCGCCCGAACGTGGGATTTCGCTGGGGACGGTTTCTAAATTCAAGTTGGGACGGGGGGCAGCGGTGTGCGCGGTTATCTTCCCGGAAAAAGCCGTCCCCAGCTCGGTGGGTCCGTTTAAAGTTTTGTTTGGGCTCCCGTTTCGCGGGGAAGCGCGTGCGCGTGGCGAGCCTGACCTCCCCGTGTCCCCCTCGCCCAGACCTTTCCAACGCCACCCGGGTGAAGGTGCTACGTGGTCCCGAAGTGGAGATGCCTGTCAATGAGCACCTTTTCCCAGCTTTGAATGCACGTTTCCAGCTTCAGACAAAATGTGGCTCCAAACGTGCAGTTTTGCGCCCGAACGTGGGATTTCGCTGGGGACGGTTTCTAAATTCAAGTTGGGACGGGGGGCAGCGGTGTGTGTGGTTATTTTCCCAGGATTGATGATCCCCAATTCGGTGGGTCCGTTTAAAGTTTTGTCTGGGCTCCCGTTTCGCGGGGAAGCGCGTGCGCGTGGCGAGCCTGACCTCCCCGTGTTCCCCTCGCCCAGACCTTTCCAACGCCACCCGGGTGAAGGTGCTACGAGGTCCCGAAGTGGAGATGCCTGTCAATGAGCACCTTTTCCCAGCTTTGAATGCAGGTTTCCAGCTTCAGACAAAATGTGGCTCCAAACGTGCAGTTTTGCGCCCGAACGTGGGATTTCGCTGGGGACGGTTTCTAAATTCAAGTTGGCACGGGGGGCAGCGGTGTGTGTGGTTATTTTCCCAGGATTGATGATCCCCAATTCGGTAGCTCTGTTTAAAGTTTTGTTTGGGCTCCCGTTTCGCGGGGAAGCGCGTGCGCGTGGCGAGCCTGACCTCCCCGTGTCCCCCTCGCCCAGACCTTTCCAACGCCACCCGGGTGAAGGTGCTACGAGGTCCCGAAGTGGAGATGCCTGTCAATGAGCACCTTTTCCCAGCTTTGAATGCACGTTTCCAGCTTCAGACAAAATGTGGCTCCAAACGTGCAGTTTTGCGCCCGAACGTGGGATTTCGCTGGGGACGGTTTCTAAATTCAAGTTGGGACGGGGGGCAGCGGTGTGCGTGGTTATCTTCCCGGAAAAAGCCGTCCCCAGCTCGGTGGGTCCGTTTAAAGTTTTGTCTGGGCTCCCGTTTCGCGGGGAAGCGCGTGCGCGTGGCGAGCCTGACCTCCCCGTGTTCCCCTCGCCCAGACCTTTCCAACGCCACCCGGGTGAAGGTGCTACGAGGTCCCGAAGTGGAGATGCCTGTCAATGAGCACCTTTTCCCAGCTTTGAATGCACGTTTCCAGCTTCAGACAAAATGTGGCTCCAAACGTGCAGTTTTGCGCCCGAACGTGGGATTTCGCTGGGGACGGTTTCTAAATTCAAGTTGGCACGGGGGGCAGCGGTGTGTGTGGTTATTTTCCCAGGATTGATGATCCCCAATTCGGTAGCTCTGTTTAAAGTTTTGTTTGGGCTCCCGTTTCGCGGGGAAGCGCGTGCGCGTGGCGAGCCTGACCTCCCCGTGTCCCCCTCGCCCAGACCTTTCCAACGCCACCCGGGTGAAGGTGCTACGAGGTCCCGAAGTGGAGATGCCTGTCAATGAGCACCTTTTCCCAGCTTTGAATGCACGTTTCCAGCTTCAGACAAAATGTGGCTCCAAACGTGCAGTTTTGCGCCCGAACGTGGGATTTCGCTGGGGACGGTTTCTAAATTCAAGTTGGGACGGGGGGCAGCGGTGTGCGTGGTTATCTTCCCGGAAAAAGCCGTCCCCAGCTCGGTGGGTCCGTTTAAAGTTTTGTCTGGGCTCCCGTTTCGCGGGGAAGCGCGTGCGCGTGGCGAGCCTGACCTCCCCGTGTTCCCCTCGCCCAGACCTTTCCAACGCCACCCGGGTGAAGGTGCTACGAGGTCCCGAAGTGGAGATGCCTGTCAATGAGCACCTTTTCCCAGCTTTGAATGCAGGTTTCCAGCTTCAGACAAAATGTGGCTCCAAACGTGCAGTTTTGCGCCCGAACGTGGGATTTCGCTGGGGACGGTTTCTAAATTCAAGTTGGGACGGGGGGCAGCGGTGTGTGTGGTTATTTTCCCAGGATTGATGATCCCCAATTCGGTGGGTCCGTTTAAAGTTTTGTCTGGGCTCCCGTTTCGCGGGGAAGCGCGTGCGCGTGGCGAGCCTGACCTCCCCGTGTTCCCCTCGCCCAGACCTTTCCAACGCCACCCGGGTGAAGGTGCTACGAGGTCCCGAAGTGGAGATGCCTGTCAATGAGCACCTTTTCCCAGCTTTGAATGCAGGTTTCCAGCTTCAGACAAAATGTGGCTCCAAACGTGCAGTTTTGCGCCCGAACGTGGGATTTCGCTGGGGACGGTTTCTAAATTCAAGTTGGGACGGGGGGCAGCGGTGTGTGTGGTTATTTTCCCAGGATTGATGATCCCCAATTCGGTGGGTCCGTTTAAAGTTTTGTCTGGGCTCCCGTTTCGCGGGGAAGCGCGTGCGCGTGGCGAGCCTGACCTCCCCGTGTTCCCCTCGCCCAGACCTTTCCAACGCCACCCGGGTGAAGGTGCTACGAGGTCCCGAAGTGGAGATGCCTGTCAATGAGCACCTTTTCCCAGCTTTGAATGCAGGTTTCCAGCTTCAGACAAAATGTGGCTCCAAACGTGCAGTTTTGCGCCCGAACGTGGGATTTCGCTGGGGACGGTTTCTAAATTCAAGTTGGGACGGGGGGCAGCGGTGTGCGCGGTTATCTCCCCGGAAAAAGCCGTCCCCAGCTCGGTGGGTCCGTTTAAAGTTTTGTCTGGGCTCCCGTTTCGCGGGGAAGCGCGTGCGCGTGGCGAGCCTGACCTCCCCGTGTCCCCCTCGCCCAGACCTTTCCAACGCCACCCGGGTGAAGGTGCTACGAGGTCCCGAAGTGGAGATGCCTGTCAATGAGCACCTTTTCCCAGCTTTGAATGCAGGTTTCCAGCTTCAGACAAAATGTGGCTCCAAACGTGCAGTTTTGCGCCCGAACGTGGGATTTC
Organism: Osmerus eperlanus; assembly: GCF_963692335.1. Taxonomy (NCBI): domain Eukaryota; kingdom Metazoa; phylum Chordata; class Actinopteri; order Osmeriformes; family Osmeridae; genus Osmerus; species Osmerus eperlanus. The sequence continues at coordinate 18,016 of NW_026911494.1, read as the reverse complement.
GCTGGGGACGGTTTCTAAATTCAAGTTGGGACGGGGGGCAGCGGTGTGCGCGGTTATCTTCCCGGAAAAAGCCGTCCCCAGCTCGGTGGGTCCGTTTAAAGTTTTGTTTGGGCTCCCGTTTCGCGGGGAAGCGCGTGCGCGTGGCGAGCCTGACCTCCCCGTGTCCCCCTCGCCCAGACCTTTCCAACGCCACCCGGGTGAAGGTGCTACGTGGTCCCGAAGTGGAGATGCCTGTCAATGAGCACCTTTTCCCAGCTTTGAATGCACGTTTCCAGCTTGAGAGAAACGGGGGCTTAAAATTCACAGTTATTCGCCCGAACGTGGGATTTCGCTGGGGACGGTTTCTAAATTCAAGTTGGGACGGGGGGCAGCGGTGTGCGCGGTTATCTCCCCGGAAAAAGCCGTCCCCAGCTCGGTGGGTCCGTTTAAAGTTTTGTCTGGGCTCCCGTTTCGCGGGGAAGCGCGTGCGCGTGGCGAGCCTGACCTCCCCGTGTCCCCCTCGCCCAGACCTTTCCAACGCCACCCGGGTGAAGGTGCTACGAGGTCCCGAAGTGGAGATGCCTGTCAATGAGCACCTTTTCCCAGCTTTGAATGCAGGTTTCCAGCTTCAGACAAAATGTGGCTCCAAACGTGCAGTTTTGCGCCCGAACGTGGGATTTCGCTGGGGACGGTTTCTAAATTCAAGTTGGGACGGGGGGCAGCGGTGTGCGCGGTTATCTTCCCGGAAAAAGCCGTCCCCAGCTCGGTGGGTCCGTTTAAAGTTTTGTTTGGGCTCCCGTTTCGCGGGGAAGCGCGTGCGCGTGGCGAGCCTGACCTCCCCGTGTCCCCCTCGCCCAGACCTTTCCAACGCCACCCGGGTGAAGGTGCTACGAGGTCCCGAAGTGGAGATGCCTGTCAATGAGCACCTTTTCCCAGCTTTGAATGCACGTTTCCAGCTTCAGACAAAATGTGGCTCCAAACGTGCAGTTTTGCGCCCGAACGTGGGATTTCGCTGGGGACGGTTTCTAAATTCAAGTTGGCACGGGGGGCAGCGGTGTGTGTGGTTATTTTCCCAGGATTGATGATCCCCAATTCGGTAGCTCTGTTTAAAGTTTTGTTTGGGCTCCCGTTTCGCGGGGAAGCGCGTGCGCGTGGCGAGCCTGACCTCCCCGTGTCCCCCTCGCCCAGACCTTTCCAACGCCACCCGGGTGAAGGTGCTACGAGGTCCCGAAGTGGAGATGCCTGTCAATGAGCACCTTTTCCCAGCTTTGAATGCAGGTTTCCAGCTTCAGACAAAATGTGGCTCCAAACGTGCAGTTTTGCGCCCGAACGTGGGATTTCGCTGGGGACGGTTTCTAAATTCAAGTTGGGACGGGGGGCAGCGGTGTGCGCGGTTATCTCCCCGGAAAAAGCCGTCCCCAGCTCGGTGGGTCCGTTTAAAGTTTTGTCTGGGCTCCCGTTTCGCGGGGAAGCGCGTGCGCGTGGCGAGCCTGACCTCCCCGTGTCCCCCTCGCCCAGACCTTTCCAACGCCACCCGGGTGAAGGTGCTACGAGGTCCCGAAGTGGAGATGCCTGTCAATGAGCACCTTTTCCCAGCTTTGAATGCAGGTTTCCAGCTTCAGACAAAATGTGGCTCCAAACGTGCAGTTTTGCGCCCGAACGTGGGATTTCGCTGGGGACGGTTTCTAAATTCAAGTTGGGACGGGGGGCAGCGGTGTGCGCGGTTATCTTCCCGGAAAAAGCCGTCCCCAGCTCGGTGGGTCCGTTTAAAGTTTTGTTTGGGCTCCCGTTTCGCGGGGAAGCGCGTGCGCGTGGCGAGCCTGACCTCCCCGTGTCCCCCTCGCCCAGACCTTTCCAACGCCACCCGGGTGAAGGTGCTACGTGGTCCCGAAGTGGAGATGCCTGTCAATGAGCACCTTTTCCCAGCTTTGAATGCACGTTTCCAGCTTGAGAGAAACGGGGGCTTAAAATTCACAGTTATTCGCCCGAACGTGGGATTTCGCTGGGGACGGTTTCTAAATTCAAGTTGGGACGGGGGGCAGCGGTGTGCGCGGTTATCTCCCCGGAAAAAGCCGTCCCCAGCTCGGTGGGTCCGTTTAAAGTTTTGTCTGGGCTCCCGTTTCGCGGGGAAGCGCGTGCGCGTGGCGAGCCTGACCTCCCCGTGTCCCCCTCGCCCAGACCTTTCCAACGCCACCCGGGTGAAGGTGCTACGAGGTCCCGAAGTGGAGATGCCTGTCAATGAGCACCTTTTCCCAGCTTTGAATGCAGGTTTCCAGCTTCAGACAAAATGTGGCTCCAAACGTGCAGTTTTGCGCCCGAACGTGGGATTTCGCTGGGGACGGTTTCTAAATTCAAGTTGGGACGGGGGGCAGCGGTGTGCGCGGTTATCTTCCCGGAAAAAGCCGTCCCCAGCTCGGTGGGTCCGTTTAAAGTTTTGTTTGGGCTCCCGTTTCGCGGGGAAGCGCGTGCGCGTGGCGAGCCTGACCTCCCCGTGTCCCCCTCGCCCAGACCTTTCCAACGCCACCCGGGTGAAGGTGCTACGTGGTCCCGAAGTGGAGATGCCTGTCAATGAGCACCTTTTCCCAGCTTTGAATGCACGTTTCCAGCTTGAGAGAAACGGGGGCTTAAAATTCACAGTTATTCGCCCGAACGTGGGATTTCGCTGGGGACGGTTTCTAAATTCAAGTTGGGACGGGGGGCAGCGGTGTGCGCGGTTATCTCCCCGGAAAAAGCCGTCCCCAGCTCGGTGGGTCCGTTTAAAGTTTTGTCTGGGCTCCCGTTTCGCGGGGAAGCGCGTGCGCGTGGCGAGCCTGACCTCCCCGTGTCCCCCTCGCCCAGACCTTTCCAACGCCACCCGGGTGAAGGTGCTACGAGGTCCCGAAGTGGAGATGCCTGTCAATGAGCACCTTTTCCCAGCTTTGAATGCACGTTTCCAGCTTCAGACAAAATGTGGCTCCAAACGTGCAGTTTTGCGCCCGAACGTGGGATTTCGCTGGGGACGGTTTCTAAATTCAAGTTGGGACGGGGGGCAGCGGTG
>NW_026911494.1:0-2500 GCF_963692335.1 Osmerus eperlanus | reverse complement strand
CGTGGCGAGCCTGACCTCCCCGTGTTCCCCTCGCCCAGACCTTTCCAACGCCACCCGGGTGAAGGTGCTACGAGGTCCCGAAGTGGAGATGCCTGTCAATGAGCACCTTTTCCCAGCTTTGAATGCAGGTTTCCAGCTTCAGACAAAATGTGGCTCCAAACGTGCAGTTTTGCGCCCGAACGTGGGATTTCGCTGGGGACGGTTTCTAAATTCAAGTTGGCACGGGGGGCAGCGGTGTGTGTGGTTATTTTCCCAGGATTGATGATCCCCAATTCGGTGGGTCCGTTTAAAGTTTTGTCTGGGCTCCCGTTTCGCGGGGAAGCGCGTGCGCGTGGCGAGCCTGACCTCCCCGTGTTCCCCTCGCCCAGACCTTTCCAACGCCACCCGGGTGAAGGTGCTACGAGGTCCCGAAGTGGAGATGCCTGTCAATGAGCACCTTTTCCCAGCTTTGAATGCAGGTTTCCAGCTTCAGACAAAATGTGGCTCCAAACGTGCAGTTTTGCGCCCGAACGTGGGATTTCGCTGGGGACGGTTTCTAAATTCAAGTTGGGACGGGGGGCAGCGGTGTGTGTGGTTATTTTCCCAGGATTGATGATCCCCAATTCGGTGGGTCCGTTTAAAGTTTTGTCTGGGCTCCCGTTTCGCGGGGAAGCGCGTGCGCGTGGCGAGCCTGACCTCCCCGTGTTCCCCTCGCCCAGACCTTTCCAACGCCACCCGGGTGAAGGTGCTACGAGGTCCCGAAGTGGAGATGCCTGTCAATGAGCACCTTTTCCCAGCTTTGAATGCAGGTTTCCAGCTTCAGACAAAATGTGGCTCCAAACGTGCAGTTTTGCGCCCGAACGTGGGATTTCGCTGGGGACGGTTTCTAAATTCAAGTTGGGACGGGGGGCAGCGGTGTGCGCGGTTATCTCCCCGGAAAAAGCCGTCCCCAGCTCGGTGGGTCCGTTTAAAGTTTTGTCTGGGCTCCCGTTTCGCGGGGAAGCGCGTGCGCGTGGCGAGCCTGACCTCCCCGTGTCCCCCTCGCCCAGACCTTTCCAACGCCACCCGGGTGAAGGTGCTACGAGGTCCCGAAGTGGAGATGCCTGTCAATGAGCACCTTTTCCCAGCTTTGAATGCAGGTTTCCAGCTTCAGACAAAATGTGGCTCCAAACGTGCAGTTTTGCGCCCGAACGTGGGATTTCGCTGGGGACGGTTTCTAAATTCAAGTTGGGACGGGGGGCAGCGGTGTGCGCGGTTATCTTCCCGGAAAAAGCCGTCCCCAGCTCGGTGGGTCCGTTTAAAGTTTTGTTTGGGCTCCCGTTTCGCGGGGAAGCGCGTGCGCGTGGCGAGCCTGACCTCCCCGTGTCCCCCTCGCCCAGACCTTTCCAACGCCACCCGGGTGAAGGTGCTACGTGGTCCCGAAGTGGAGATGCCTGTCAATGAGCACCTTTTCCCAGCTTTGAATGCACGTTTCCAGCTTGAGAGAAACGGGGGCTTAAAATTCACAGTTATTCGCCCGAACGTGGGATTTCGCTGGGGACGGTTTCTAAATTCAAGTTGGGACGGGGGGCAGCGGTGTGCGCGGTTATCTCCCCGGAAAAAGCCGTCCCCAGCTCGGTGGGTCCGTTTAAAGTTTTGTCTGGGCTCCCGTTTCGCGGGGAAGCGCGTGCGCGTGGCGAGCCTGACCTCCCCGTGTCCCCCTCGCCCAGACCTTTCCAACGCCACCCGGGTGAAGGTGCTACGAGGTCCCGAAGTGGAGATGCCTGTCAATGAGCACCTTTTCCCAGCTTTGAATGCAGGTTTCCAGCTTCAGACAAAATGTGGCTCCAAACGTGCAGTTTTGCGCCCGAACGTGGGATTTCGCTGGGGACGGTTTCTAAATTCAAGTTGGGACGGGGGGCAGCGGTGTGCGCGGTTATCTTCCCGGAAAAAGCCGTCCCCAGCTCGGTGGGTCCGTTTAAAGTTTTGTTTGGGCTCCCGTTTCGCGGGGAAGCGCGTGCGCGTGGCGAGCCTGACCTCCCCGTGTCCCCCTCGCCCAGACCTTTCCAACGCCACCCGGGTGAAGGTGCTACGAGGTCCCGAAGTGGAGATGCCTGTCAATGAGCACCTTTTCCCAGCTTTGAATGCACGTTTCCAGCTTCAGACAAAATGTGGCTCCAAACGTGCAGTTTTGCGCCCGAACGTGGGATTTCGCTGGGGACGGTTTCTAAATTCAAGTTGGCACGGGGGGCAGCGGTGTGTGTGGTTATTTTCCCAGGATTGATGATCCCCAATTCGGTAGCTCTGTTTAAAGTTTTGTTTGGGCTCCCGTTTCGCGGGGAAGCGCGTGCGCGTGGCGAGCCTGACCTCCCCGTGTCCCCCTCGCCCAGACCTTTCCAACGCCACCCGGGTGAAGGTGCTACGAGGTCCCGAAGTGGAGATGCCTGTCAATGAGCACCTTTTCCCAGCTTTGAATGCAGGTTTCCAGCTTCAGACAAAATGTGGCTCCAAACGTGCAGTTTTGCGCCCGAACGTGGGATTT
>NW_026911493.1:0-15346 GCF_963692335.1 Osmerus eperlanus | reverse complement strand
TGCAGACTGTCTGTTCGCTCCTTCTATTTCTTTTGTTATGTTTCTCTTTCTTCTCTGTGCCTCCATCCCATTGTCTCTCCAAGACATGGTCCTACATCCCCCCCTGACTGTGGTAATTGATAAATGGATTATGTGGAAATGTATGGATCGCAATCAGTCAGGGTCATTTCTCCAAGGACCTTTCTCTTACCCCCGTCCTTGACAAGTGCAAATGCCAAAACCCCTAACATGTACCTTTACACAGGCGACTGCGCACTACACAAATGTTCTGACATACATCTGCAACTGGCTAATTCAGTGATGTTTTGGGATTGTACATTGTAGTCCTGTGTTTGTCATGCTGACTTTAACACCCAAATTTGCAGTCGTTTAGAGACTCAAACATGTGTTTTGGCAGGCAGTCAGACAGTACCGGCAAGATATGGTATGGTACATACTCATGCTGTTTCATGTATCACCGATGAGAGACACTGGAGGGAATCTCCACAATATCTTAAAAACATCCACTTAAGCTTGTTTTTCTGAAGCTTACTTTTTCCTCAGTGATTAGTAAGCGAGGATTATTTGCGTTAATTAAAAGATTTCAAAAGACAAAATCCAACAAAGCCAACTCTGCCTCCTCATAAAAAATTATCAACTCAGCATCAAAACTCGATTCATTTTCATCAAAGGTCAGAGTCATTTGAAAAGTACAAGCTTGTAGGCCTGTCTTGAACTAAAAGGGAAGGAAAATAAAACCTGTTATGATTACTCAGTCATAGCACACAAGTTACCAAGTCCAATATTCTGGGAAAACTTGAGGGTGAAACGACAGTTTGCATTCTGAGAAGGAAATCAATCGGCTCAGCTTCGGACTGTCAGACCCTGAGAGGCATATATCATATTTGATAGCCTGCTCAGGGGGTGATGGATCTTCTGAGTGATATGAGAAAAATAGAAGAGTTTAATATCGCAGTGTAGGTCAGACTGGGTGTCTGCGAGTCCACCGGCCTCCTGTGTCTTGACTCTGTCTACTGGGGGACAAGGAACCGCCAATTTATTTGTTTACGTCGATATTTCTGTACAGATATCAGCCTGCCGAGTTGTGTCGTTGTTGTTTGTGTTGTTCTTCTTGTGGATGGGCTTCTTTGCAGCTGCCATTTTTTTTATCCAGAGGATTTTTGGGAGAATGCGAAAAGCCTGCATGGTTGTCATTGGTGCTAACACATTTGATTGTAATGCCTGCAGAATGGGATGTGTTTGGACAAAGCACAGCTTAATGCTTCTTTCTGCTTTCCCCAATCCCCTACAGACCTAACGTTATTTTACGATCCTCTTTGGGGAACATTACCCACTACTGTAATCATTCCTTTGAGATTTAGAATTGGTAAGACGGTTTTCTTCTAAATTCTCTCCTTTGAGACTGTTCTCCAACAGTGACCGTAGACTCCGCAGCCTAATTAAGGTATTAACCAACAGTATTGGTCATCGCAGTGGAGAATAGGCTTTGCAGTATTGAACACTCCGATTGTGTCTTTGACTTAGCCATCACCGTGCTAGATTTACTCTTACTATGTACTGGAGCTTGGAGATAGACAAACACATTTACCCTTGGCTGTGTGACCTGGGGATCAATACACACTGCCTCCGCGTTGACTCGATGTACTCACTGCCTCACTGTCATGGATGCCAGTTTGGCTGGCACAGGAAAGAGATGGAGAGAGAGGGGGAGAGAGAGGGAGAGCGAGAGAGTGGGGGGGGTGAATCTGTGTTTCTCGCCAGTGTAAGGACCTTGTCTTTTGAAGTGTCTGGCTGTGAAGTGATCTGATAGGCTCAGGCCGAGGGTGCTTGAGTACTTCTGGGTTCAAAGACTCTAGCAGGGCACACAGAGAGGGGACTCTTTCAGACAAAAGGGCTCTGAAGCAGCCAAAACAAACATTAGAATGGCGCCGATTATCTGGAAGTCAAATACTGCTATTAGGCCTATGCCGTTGGCATGAAGTATGTGACCTCTTATGCACCGGTCTAGCTGTTGACCAGATCAGTGACTGTCTTTTGTTTGTACGTGGTAAGGACAGATTAGTCACCTGAGATGGTTTGGTTGGTGTGTCAGACCTTTTCAGACATGTAACAGAGAGGTCACATATTCTGACGGTCACATATTCTGATGACATCAATATGGGACCTCTTGTGAGCAGATGTAGATCGGTTGAAGCGCCAGTAACTAGCAACATTTCCGTTGGCGTAACTGGTCGTTATCCCGTGTAAGATGTTGGAGGTCGTGTGTTTGATTCCCGGTGAAGGTGAAAGTTGGCCAACTGGACCATTTTATATTCATATACTTTTGACTGGTACTGTAAATGCTCAAAATATTATGTTATTGTCTTAAGTTAGATTTGAAAGCGCTCCCTGAGTTAGACCCTGCGTCCAGGCAACAAACTTTGCTTCGCGTTAGAACTTGGCGAAAGCGAGGCGAACCGAGCAGTTTCCAGCACCATGGACAGCGCGTTAACCACTACTGATAGTAGACTGCAAGCCATAGGCGCACATTATTTGAAATATCAATTATCTTCACAAAGGCCTACATTTGTTTAATAATTTAAACGTTAAGATGATAAAGACCACCCAAAAGGTTTAATGGTGATAATAATAAAGTTATTATTTTTCTTCAGACCAATATTGTGTGCGGGCCGTCAATTAGTAGGACGATGCAGCGTTAATTTCTCCCGCGTGGCTCTGGTAGAGTCTCATGGGGGGCAATTATTATTGGTGGGGCCGTTTATCATTTTATGCGTAGTACGGTAATGAAAGCATAATTGCAATTACCGATCAGGATCTTGGATTTTTTATCATGTGTTTTGCGTCTATATAATTATGAGGCGCAGTAACATTTGGTGACCCATGGTGACCGAAATGTATACGGAGTCTATGCATAAGAACTATTAGTTGATTTATAGGCCTACTCAGCGTTTCTTGAATTTTTTGTCGGTCATTGAAATCCTTCATAAACCCATCGGGACTTTTAATGAATCTAACTTAGTAGCGAACTATGTGCACCTGAAACTAAATATTCGACGTCAAAGCAAATTTGCAATGCAAGGTAGGCCTAACACTGTACTTCAGGCTATAATTGTTTTTGCTTTTAACGGCACAAACGAGATTATAAGATATAACACCCAAAGCAAATGTGCCAAATATTATCAGCAGCCCCCCCCCCTCCTCTCCCGAATCTCCCTCTCTAGAGGACCCCCCTCCCCCCAACACCATCCGTGGCCACTTCAGTTCCCGACTCCCCCTTTCCGTTGCTGCTCACCGCTAATTTGAATAGAGAGCGAGTCTGCAGAGACCCGAGCACCCCGCGCGCATCTGCGCTCTATTGTTCAGTATCACTTGGCTGCTGGGGAGGTGAGCACTCTCGCGCGCTCCTCAGTTCTCGGCTGCTAGCCTACCTAGAAGGAACGCAAGGCTATATCGGCAAGACGGACAGATTTACTTGCTGTTTTGGGGGCTCTCCAAAACACGTTAAGCTTTTTATTTTACTATATTTTCTTAGATAGTTGTGTTTTCGCGTATGGTTTAGATCTAGTCATCTCCGGTTATCGGAACACCTGCACTGATTTCTACAAACCGAATTTCATCCTAGGAGACATTGCTACATTCCTGTGGACTCCAGAGAGACACCGGAGCGTGTCACTTCCACCAAGAAGGTGAGAACGATGTGTTTGGGCACCCGTTAGACTTGTTTTGCATTGCAATTGATAAACTGGTGGTCATACTGAAAGCTGTTAAAGGTGAACAGTCTAGCAAAGGATTGCGACGTGAGAAAGTAGTTGCACGCTGATTACCGGAGCTGGATTGTGGGGTTCTATCCCTACGGTGTAAGCCATTCAATTGGCTCGAAAGACAATGATAGGATTTCACCACGACAACTTTCACCACCGGAATCCAAAGCATTTTGTTCATATCGTTAGTCAACTATTTATATTTGTCCTCCCCGCTTTCTTTAAAGTAGTTTTGATGTCGATACCGTTTTGATTGAAGTAGCCTACGGTTAAAATGTTATTATATTGTTGCTCTCGTTAATCATATTGCTCGTTCGTTAATGTCTAGATCTGAATGGTCTGGCTGTGATCGTTTTCAGCTTTTTCCAGATTTTGTTCTGCAAAGTGTTGCCTAGTCGGCTACTGTCATCAATCCTGTGAGGTTGGATGAAAGTGTATATCTTGACGTTTAAGGGAGATGAAAGTGCTATTATCTGTCGTCGCTTTTTAAAGCCTCTTAATTGTTGACGAGCTAATTAAAAATACATCGACCATGACAAAGCTGCGGAGGGATTAGAGGCAGAACGTCCTCCGTCTCAGAGGAGAAGATCCTGTTCACGAGCCTCCCAGACAGAGCGATTGTGACATGAAGCCGACAGCTGACAATGTCAGTTAAAACCTCCTAAAGTGAAAGCAAAACGCTGAGAGCGGAGAAAGATATTATCTTTGAGGGCGCTCTGTCAAAACTCGCATGATGGCCGTGTCGGGTCACAGACTGTGACAGCTGTGTCTTGTGAAAAACTGCGTGAGTCACAACTCCAGCTTTCACAGGTGTTGTCGCTAGTTGCGGATTTTGCATCAGATGGCCGTGGTGCATTTGGTACATGACAAAGAGGAGATGTGTGGGTAAGTTAGCATGTTGAGGACATTTCATGGAGTTGTGTCAGATATGGACAATAGGGGATGAGTTTGGAGGAGAGACGGATTCAGATTTTGCACAGTAAAAGTTCCAGCACAAAATTCAGTCTAGTTTGTGAAATGGACGGTTGCTGGGGCAAGATGCATCTTTGTTACACACACACACACACACACACACACACAGATGCACACACAAATTCACACACATACACACTCTTTCCGTCGCTCTTGGGGGTTCTTGAAAAGCTTGTCTCAACATATACAGACTGTGAATCTCTTTCTTTTAGACCCCCCCCTCCCCCCTCCTCCCAGTGCTTCCTCTTCTTCTGATATTCCTCTCATCCTGGTCTGGCATGCCTGAGTGAACTTGCCCATTCCACCTGGACAGAAGCTGCTTTGCCCACCTGTGTGTGTGTGTTGTCTTGCCAGATGCACTGAGGCTGCCTGGCTGGCGAATGGGAGAGAGCAGGTCAGGCCCTCTCTGCTGATGCGTGGCTTTGAGGAGGACATCAAAAACACCCCAACAGCTGCATTATTAATCATGTGTTTGAAGACAAGTTCTTTTTTTTCCTAGGTCTGGTTGAGAGGCCAAGTTGTAAGCGGATGGGTGCGTCTGTAAATGCTGTCCCCCGCCTCTGGGAAGCGCCTCTGGCACCTGGGGAAGCTGGAGAGCTTCTTGAAACAACAAACTGTCTTTTTGTCAGTCTGATTCTCTCTGTATCTCTCTCTCGATCTCTCTCTTTCTCTCGATCGCTCTCTCTTTCTGTCTCTCTCTTTCTCTCGATCTCTCTCTCTCTTTCTGTCTCTCTCTTTCTCTCGCTCTCTCTTTCTTTCTCTCGATCTCTCTCTCTCTTTCTGTCTCTCTCTTTCTCTCGATCTCTTTCTCTCGATCTCTCTCTCTTTCTGTCTCTCTCTTTCTCTCGATCTCTCTCTTTCTCTCGATCTCTCTCTCTTTCTGTCTCTCTCTTTCTCTCGATCTCTTTCTCTCGATCTCTCTCTTTCTGTCTCTCTCTTTCTGTCTCTCGATCTCTCTCTCTTTCTCTCGATCTCTCTCTCTTTCTGTCTCTCTCTCTCTCTCCACCGGTTCAAAGGCTGGCCTTCTGACACTCACTGCATCCCTTTAAAGGTGTTTTTTTTCTGTGGCTCCGCCAATTCACACATACATATCCATCACTGAAAGGAACTACTGTATATCCACTGATGAGATTTAGTTCACATTTTTGGGATGTAAAACACACGCAGAGAGAGACTAATTTGGAGACTTAGACAGCTCTGATCCAATTAAACAGAGCAAACATGCTCAGCAGCAGTCTGCATGCATTTTTAATTAAGCGTGTGTGTGAATGTACCCGTGAGTCGGAATGCATATGGTCTAAGAATGTGTGTTTGTATGAACGTTTGTGTATGTGTTGCCCGTGTGCGTGTGTGCGTGCGTGCGCGCGCGTGCGTGTGCGTGCGTGTGCGTGTGTGTGTGTGGGTCATGTAGGTTGTGCTCTGTGCCGGTCAGTCTGCTTATTGCCAGAATCAGACGGTTGTTTCATCACCTTCATGAGTGATGTGCCTCTACCTAGGGGGGGGGGCGTCACAGTGACTGACAGCTCAGGAGGATCTCAGCTCAGCTTTCAACACTCTGACCTGGCGGACTGGCCCACATCCATCAGGGCCTCTGGACTCTCTGCTTCGGCTCCCAACCAAAGATACAGGAACTTCCAGCCTTTTTCCAAGCCTGTGAGGCTCCACGTAGATTCTCTCTCGCAAGTCATGAAGAACCATGCCGAAAAGAACCATTTTAGAGCTGAGTAATATGTCTTGAATTGAACCTTTTTCATAGGGGTATTGTATGTTTTTTGTCTTTCAAATGGGTCTCCGGTGTATACCAGCATTCTCCTTTGTGTAGCAATGATTGACCATTAGCCATCATTGCTACCTGGAAAGCTAATTGCCTAGTCTGAAGGCACAGATGTGCCTCCAACCAATCTCAGACAAAGCCTTGGGTCCCACATCCAGCCCGAGACAGCTCTTTTGAATATTCATCGGCGAACGTCGCCTGCCGAATGCATTATTCAAGAGGGTATTTTGCCTATTAAATACCATAAATAAACGATGACATCTGGAAACTGTTTCTGTCGAGTAGTTTTAATAGGGGGCCGCAGAGGTGGCACTGAGGAAGATTAGGGTTTGGATTTCTCCTTCCGCCCATTCCTTTGTTGACCATTCCGGTCGGTTGCCTCCTTTGTTACGGCTCAGGTGGCATGTGTCCAGCTTCGAATTGGATTCAGACCCTCACTTTAGAGAGCCCACAGGAGAAACACTAGCAAGCTGTTTATTTCGCCAATTTGCCAGCGGTTTCTTATCTAGAGCAGTTAATCCTGTCCGGAAGAGCGAGGGGTCGTTCCCCCTGGGCTTGATGCGAGTGTCTGTGGTGTTCGGCCCCGGACAGCTCCCAGGGTCCTTTGTCTCCTCTGCTTCCTCAAGCATGGCCGGATCTGTTATACCTAAGTCAGACATGGCTGAATGAGGAGCACTTACGTTGCGATAGAGAAGGAACATGGACAAGCTTGAAGGTTTGAATTTGGAGGGGGGGGGGGGGGGGAAATAGAGTAGACTTACCACATGCACACACGTAAGAACAGACACACACACACACACTTGCAAACAGAAGCCCACAGACGGACACAAAGAAACACACAGAAGTACACACCACAATCATACACACACAAAAACACACATAAAAATACAATCTTGGGTTTTAATAACCCAACAACATAGAGAAGCAGCAGAAGGCAGTAAGGCAGTCCAGGCCTCGTCCCCAGACAGAAAACACTTGAGTGACTTCAGTACAGATGGCTACTTTAACTGTTATCTGTTTTTAGTCCTGCTCCTACAGGATAAGTGTGTTTATGTACGGGTGACAAAAGGGGGGTTTGACGTGAAGGAGAAAATGACCCAGTCTGCTGGAGGGAATTAACACAGACAAGGAGAAACATAAGCACCTGGAGAAGATCCCATTACTCATAAGGATCCTCTCCCTTTCTCTCTTTCTTTCTCTCCCCATCGATCTCTCCTTCCCTCCCTCTCGCCATCTCTGCCTCCCTCCCTCCCTTCTTCTCTCTGCCTCTACCTATTCCCATGTGTAAGGGTGTTTATGATGCGCAGGGCTCAGCGGTGTACCTATTAAACCTTCCCTACTAATCATGTATCTGGCCCGGCCGGGGAAGGGACCGGGGAGACCGAGCCGAATCGCTCGGATTTGAAGGGGAATGGAAAGTAATGTAATTAATTTAATTCAAATCCCTCGGACCTGGGTTGTGGCGCCTCTCCATTTCTTGTTTGGCTTCGGCTTTGTGAACGCAATCTGTCTCCGTGCGCCCCAGCTATCTGCTCGTGGCGCTCTATTGATATTAGTTATTAGTTTCAGTGACAATGAGATCCCCCCCCATCCCTCTGTGTAAATCAGAAAGATACTCATTAGCATGTTAAAAAGATACTGGAACAAATATGTGGGACACCGTGGACGAATCGTTTTTCTTACATATTGGGGCTTTAAAAAAGCAGTGTGTGTGTGTGGGGGGGGGTTGTTCCATATACTGTAGGAATTCATGTTTTATAAATATTCTTGTGAAGAGGAAAAAAACCCACCCAATTTTAAAATTCAAATCCACGCTATCTGGTTTCCTGCCGGCAGAAGCCTAAAGTTATTTTGATGCGTTCTCTGGTTCCCTTGGTAACTCGGTCTGGTTGACCTGCTCATGTTTACCAGACAGACTGGTAAACTAGCAAGGTGGCAGTTTACACCTGTTAGACAAAAACAAGTTGGGAAAGAACCTTTTTTCGTTTTTCGCTGGATTTGTGGTGGCTATGTCACAGCACAGATACAGCAGTGTGACTGATATTCCAAAGCTGCTGCCAGAGTGAAAAACCTACTGGTATCTGCTGAGCAGAACCGAATGAGACAGACCGGCTTAGAGAGAGGCCTGAGGTTACAGTCGCCATGGGACTTCTGCTTCCTTTGCTTCTTAAAGGGATAGTTCACTCATTTTTCATGCGCGTCCCCTTGCCTGGACCCCTGTCGGTTTTTCCTGTGCAGATCGGTAAATCCATGTTTCTGGGGCTTCATTTGAAGCGGTTTATTTGGGAGGAGGTTGATTTGTGTCTCTGCTCTCTGGAAAGAGGAAAGAAAGAACTTGAAAGAGATTGTTTTTCATATTGAAGTCTCTCAATTTGCAGAGTTTATTACAGGTCAAATGTCTCACCGGACGACTCCCTAGCCGTCCTGCGGTCAGTGATGCGGTCAAATTGCCAATGCACCACTAGTGCTTTAACAGTGAGGGCCAGAGTGTTCCACCCAGACTTTTGTGGGGTCCTCAGTTCAATTTGGGCTCTTTGAGGAAAGTGGGGACAGGAAAGGTAAGAGCGAGGGAGGGGCGATGGAGAGAGGAAGAAAGAGAGAGAGAGTGTTTCCAGTCAGTATAATGCAGGGCTCCAAAAAGATACATACCGTTTTCTAAACGGAAAAGGGAACATTCATTTAGCAATTTTTGTCATGTTAGTGAGAAGAAAATCGGGATTTCAAATAGTAATTTCCTTTCCAACGGCTGCTGCTGGTTGTTGTCTAGCTAACAGACAGGGCGGGGACATTTCGGGAAAGTAACATCAGAAAGTCAATAAACCCGAGGATTGAACATTAGGTACTCCTTTCAGTCGCTGAAGAGGGGAAATGCTTTCCTTTGTGTCCAATACACACAAACACATGACTCATATACTGACAACACACACACCTCACATACGGAAACACACATACACATCCACACACACACTGTAATGTCGGGGAGATGCATTCACCACATCAGCATATGTGGCTGTTAAACAATTAGTATTTAGTATCACCACTGTGGATCTCCACAGGCCTTTTCTCCTCCTGTGATTTCTTTTCAATTTAGTTTGGCACATTAAGACTTAACTGGTGAGAGTGTAGCCAGTTCCCTTCTGTGATTAACTATCCTGCTGCAGTATGAACAGAGAAACAACACAGAGAGGAGAGAGAGAGAGGAAGGGAAAGCAGTACGGAGGAGAGAGGGACTATGTTACAGGTCAGATTTTAGAGATATTAAAGAGGAAGAGCGAGCGAGAGAGAGACAGAGAGAGATGTGTGTGCATCTCTGCTGAAACCAAACCAATATGAAACAGAAGAGATGACACCCACCTACGCCCTAACACCCACCTACGCCCTCTACGAGGGCGTAGGTGGGTGTTACGTTCCCCAGTCCTATTTTGTTGGCGTTGTCTGTGTTTCCCTTTTAGGATCCCCCTCTGAGTGGAGCTCTGGCTCCTCCCCCCCTCATTGATTGCAGCTGGATTCAATCTCCACCCCTGCATAAAAGCTCCGTGTCTCTGCCAAGTGACAGAGGGGAGAGTGGTCTGGTGTTGTGTTGTTCTGTGTTAGAGTCTGTTGTTGTGTTGCTCTCGGTGTGAACTGTGTTACTGTGCTACGCGTTTTGCTTTTGTGCCAACCATATTTTCAGTTATCAGTCTGTGTGACAGACCTAACCTGTATTCTTTTCTGTTCCCAGGGGGAAGGGGAAGGCACCTTGGGAGTGCTTAGGCAAGAGGCCCATGGGCATACATTACCCGTAGCTGAAACCTTGTCTATGCACACTAGGTAAGATCTGGGCGGACCATCCCCTGTATTTTTGTTTAGTGCGCCGACTGGCGCGTGAGTTAGGGGTGTGATTTATTTTACTTTCTTTGCTTTGGTTCCGTCCAGCCCTTTCCCCCATATTACTGTGTTTTGGCAAATAAATAGCCCCGTGAACGGTACCGCAGTCTTTGTGTCCTTTCCTCACACCTACGACCCCACACCCGTTCTCTGACTCCACTAGGGGGGGCTTACTAGCAGCGGGGCGTTGCGTTCCCTCCTCCAAGAGGCGTACGTAACAGTGAGCGTCGCAGTAAAACCTCCCTCTCTCCCTCCCTCCCTCCCTGTCTCCTCTCATCTCTAATTAACAGACTTTAATGTCTGTCTGTCTGGGTGCTAATTACCCACGGTCACTCGCAGCCCTGGCCTCGCCCTGCCTCGGGCCCCTCTGATAAATCTGGAAGCAGCACAGAGCCTGTCCCCAGGCTGGCCCGCTGGGGGCACGCGGGGGGGCACGCGGATGTGAAAGCCCTCCCTGTGATGTATGGCCGCCCTGCTCTCCTGCATCGGCCGGGCCGTTGATTACCAGGCGCTGTCAGCGTCTGTCAGCGCGGCCCCGTAGAGGCAGCCCCGGCAGAGCGGAGGCAGCCCCAGCAGAGCGGAGGCAGACCCAGCAGAGCGGAAGCAGCCATGGTGCTGTCCTCACAACCCAGCCCAGCTCAGTGTCAGAGGCAGCCCCGGCAGAGGGGAGGCATCCCCAGCAGAGCGGAGTCAGGCACGGTGCTCTCCTCATAACCCAGCTCAGTGTCAGATCCACCCTGACAAGACCCCGATACCAGGGACCACATCTCTCTGTTCCCAGCGTGGGCGAGGTATGCTGAGGGTCTGATGGTGTTACACTGACTCCCTGTTGATATCACCTCCCCTTTGTCCACGTTCCCTTTAGGTACTTTTTCTTTAATGCCTCCTCTCTCTCTCTCCCCCCCCTACCTCCCTCATACAAACCAGACATCTTCTGACGGTGCTGCAGGCGTCCGAAGCCTAATTGGGCGTCCGAGGCTTGCGTGACCTTCATTGTGTTGACAGAGAGATCGGAGGCAGGCCCCAGTCTAACACGACTCTCTCCGGCAGAGGAAACGAGGAGAGAGTAGAGGGGGGGGGAGAGCGAGAGAGGAGAGGGGGGAGAGCGAGAGAGGACGACAAAAGAAAGGGAGAGGAAGGGGGTAGAGGAGGAGGGGGCGTAGGGGAGAGGAGGAAACAAGAGAGAAGAGGGGAGGGAGGAGGGTGGGAGGCGGAGGGGGATGAGAGGAGAAGTCAGAAGAGTTGAGGGAAGGAGAACAGAGAGATGACGCCTCTCCTCCAGCCCTCTGAAAGGGTCAGTGCTACCTAGCAGCCGTTGAACGCTGTTTCGAGCACTCTCTTCACTTCACCATCCGCCAGGGATCAAAGCCCAGGTTCCACTCACCACAGCTACCATTTCGCCACGCCATTTCAGACCAGAAGGACTCCCATTTATTCATCCAATCATCTTTAGCGTTTAGCATCCAGTACCCCTCCCCCCACCCCTCTCTCTCTCTCTCTCTCTCTTTGAGTAATCGAAGATATACACCTGCACTCTTGTTTTTAAAAGCTCCCAGGTGATTTGTCGGGTAAACATAACTCCTGACCGCAGTGGAAAGTGCGGGCTTTGATCCAGAGTGCTGAGTGCGCAGGTCGCCCCGCTCCACCACGGCGGAGTGGCTTGCACAGCAGAATGCAGCACAATGACAGCCTCTTTACTGCGCCTGATGCTTCAGCCCCCCAGGACCTCGTCGCAAACAATCAAAGCCCCACTCCATATCAGCTTCACTGTGCCTCAAAGGCCTCTTCATTACCGATCGTCACAGCAACAAAGCGTGGTTCCTCCTGCCCCCCCTCCCTCCCTCCCCTCCCTTCCCGTGACATCACCGTGAGGCGTCACCGTCAGATCGGCACCGGGGGGACGGCGTCCGTTGCTTCCGGAGCCGAAGGCGTGGCGCGATCGCGCCGCTTGTTTCCTAATCACGAGCGAAGGATCGCTATCTTCACATCGTCGCCACATCGCACCTAACGCAATCAGAACGCTTGTCCTTATTTGTTATGTCATTACACCCTCTTAATTGGACAAGCACTCGCTGATCGACTGGTGCTGTTTTCTCCAAAGCGTTTTATTTGTATGTATAGTCCTGGTGATGGTGCTTGTGTTAATGGAAGTGGCCGCCCTGCCCGGAGACATGTTTGTGTGGCTGGAAGTTTGGCTGGGTGAGGGGAGAGGCTGATGCTAAAGCTGGGGCTGGGGGTAGCTCTGAGGCTAGGGCGGAGGCTTGGGCGGAGGCTGAGGCCGGGGCTGCTGTCGGTCTTGTCTCCCAGCAGAGCGATGGCCTGGCTTCCCTAATGCCAGCTGCCCCTCTCTTTCCTCCTGTCACACGCACACACACATCTCTCTCCCTGGCAGCTCCGCCTCCTCAGGGAGCTGCTCTTTTCATTGGCCGCCAGATAAATGATGTGTTTGCTTTCCTTTGGCGGAGCGGTAATTTCTGGAAGGTCAGCGAGGGTTGGGCTCTGTGGTGAGGACGGCTGTCTCTTACGGCACCCTCACGCCTCGTCTTCTCAAACACGGGCTCTGGAACGGGGGGGCGGGGTCACGGGGTCAAGATGCACTCCCGAGCGCTCTCCAAAGACATGTGGAATGTCAGTGTGTCTGTGTGTGAGTGTGTGTGTGTGACAGTCAGAGAGGGGAGTCTTGTGACTCTGAAGTAGCTGCAATGAAAGACGTATTGAGCCGGCTGTAACAGAGTTATGGTCAATTGTAAATTCAGAATGGAAACTGAAATACGAACGGGAAATGGGCAACTTGTTTCAATGTGTTTGTTAGAGATAAGAACGAAGCTATTCGCATCAATAGTTTATTTTGTGAACTGCAGCTGAGCTCACACCAACCCTAGTACAGGAAATTAGATCAGGGATTTGTCATAGATACCACATACATGCATCCATCCATCTAACCATCCATCCATCGAACCATCCATCTAACCGTCCATCCATCTTCTCCTCCTACTCCCTTGCAGTCTGTCAAATCTCCCATTCATCTCTGCATGCCTTTCAATTAGGACCATCTACATCTGGTGATCTCCACCCCGCCCTCCCTGTCTGCTCTCCACCCAAGCACCCATCCATCCATCCACCCAAGCACCCACCCATCCATCCACCCAAGCACCCATCCATCCATCCACCTCTTTCGGTTGAACATGCTTGCTAGGACAATGCCTTCATCTCTCTCTGCCCCCCCCTCCCCCTCCCCACTTCCCCTCGCTCCGTAAACAACGTTTCCGAACCTGAACGCCGCCCCCGCCGGGTTCCGGGTTCCGGGCGGGGGCACGGTTCCGAGCGTCTGGCACGCTGCAGACCAGGAAGACGTTGAGCGCGGTCGGAGAACATCGCTGTGTCCTAGCGACGCCCGTGTGTCCGTAGGCATCATTAGCCTGTGATTAGCACGCTCCCCCTCTCCCTCCTGGGCCCTTTGATGCTGTAACCCGACGCCATCTACACCTCATTAATTATAGAGCCCGTTTCCAACCGCCACGCGGGTTATTAATAAATAAACAGGGCTGTTATGAGCTCATAAAGCAGACATTGGACCCCAACTGACTCCATGCAGACTGGCCCCTCCCTCCATCCCCCCTCACTCCCTCCCCCCCCTCCCTCCCTCCCCCCCCTCCCTCCCTCCCTTCCTCCCTCTCCCACCCAGAACTTCCTCCCTTCCAGCAAGAAACAGCATAACAGGAACTTTAATAGCCATCAAATTCCCCGTTTTAAATCCCCTCTAAGAGTATTGACTCAAAATGCAAATGTGTTACAACTTGGAACGGAGAGCTGTGTAATGCTGTTTGAAGACACACCATTTAAGGAGGAGATAAAGGGAAGAACTAATATTTGTCCGTAATGGCTGGTATTGTGGTTTCGTCTGGAAGGCTGTCTGAGGGGCTCCTGTCTGCACTCCCGGGCCGGTCACATTAGCAGCCACAGGGGGCTGGCACTACCCCTCCTCTGTATTTCTCTTTATCTTCTCCCCCCCCACCCGCCCCCACCTCCCCTCCCCCCGCCCCCCTCACTCCAAGACAGGTGAGGAGTGTTCCTCAGCTCTCTGGTTGAGAGGTACTGAAAGCACACAGGGAAAAGATACATTATTAGGAACTAATTGGGCATGTGTGAGACGTCCATTACGCTGTCCCCCATCCTCCCCCCCCCCTCCCCCCTCCTCCCCCCCCCCCCTCCCCCCCCCCCTGGAACAGCTGGTTGACGTGACAGCAGGACATCCATCAGTCCTAGGTGAACTGCACCACTCCAGGCTCCGGGTCAGAGGAGACACACACGCACACGCGCGCACACATCTGATCCTTAAAGATGCAGTACGCCATTTCTTTCCCCCCCCCCATTCACCGTTGTAATGAATGAGATCCGTTGGTCCATTCAGTCAGAACAAGCTGAGTCTGCCTCTGTAGGGTCTGCCTCTGTAGGGTCTGCCTCTATAGGGTCTGCCTCTGCAGGGGCTGCCTCTGTAGGGTCTGCCTCTGTAGGGTCTGCCTCTGTAGGGTCTGCCTCTGTAGGGTCTGTGCTTTAGGGCTGCCTCGACGATGCGGTGACGAGGCAGCAGGACTCTGCCTCCAAACGCCTGACTCGGGGGAGAGGCTGGGGCCGGCGTTGCCATCTGCGTGTCGTTGGTGAGACGGACGATTAGCGCCGCCGCGGCAGAGCCGGGATGGCTGCTGGTGGAGCCGGGGAGACGGCCGGGGGAAATGAGGCGTTTGAAGCTCGAGCAATGGGACTGGGTCTGCTACCACCACCAGCCCCACCCCCACCACCACCTCCTGGTGGTTAGGATTTGGGGAGAGCCAACTGAGCTATATTTACCAGTTACACTGTAGCACACGGCTCTTATATCTCTCTCACGCTAGCACTCTCTCTCTCTCTCTCTCTCTCTCTCTCTCTCTCTCTCTCTCTCTATCTCTCTCTATCTCTCTCTCTCTCACAGTTA